>NC_048226.1:70639454-70749546 GCF_002007445.2 Ailuropoda melanoleuca
CGCTTCGCTCTAGCCCGGAGAGGTCTCCGGCGGCTGTCCTCGGCCCCGCGGCCCTTTCCCGGGCGTTTCTGGAGGAGTCCTCCCTCCGCGACTCCTGGAAGCCCAGTGACGCGTCAGTCGGCGGGACAGCTGGCTGCTTCTCTGGGAAATTAGCCCCTGTTTCCTCCCTATCCTCTCCGCTCCCGCCCTGGCGCCCCTCCGGCTGGCAGGACGCTGCCTCCCTGCGCTCGGAGCGAGTTCCCGGGACTCCCCCAGGGGGCTGGTTCGCAGCTTACCCCCGCTCGCTCCAGTCACCCCACCCTTAGCCGTCCCCGCCACCTTACTCCACCACCCTCCCCCGCCGCTCCGCGCACACCGCGTCCCGGCCCGGCCTCCAGCTCCTCTCTGCCAAATCGCTCACTTGCCAGCCCTTCGCCCCCGGGAAGAAGAAACATTTCCCGGAGCGCGCTCCTCAGCCCTCACTCCCCCCCGCGCTCGCCCTCCCCCCGCCCAGCTCTTTCTTTCTTGGGGGAGGGGGGCTGTCGCCTCGGATTGAAGGCCATTGATTTGTATGTATTTGTCCCAGCGCCGGAGGCTGCCCCAGCCGCCCGCGCGGGTGCCGCCGCCGCCGCTAGTGGAGTTGCCTCCCTGCTTCCCTAGGGTGGTTAAGCTCCACCAAACATGTCGGCTCCTATCGGGCCGCGGGGCCGCCCGGCTCCCACCCCGGCGGCCTCTCAGCCGCCCCTGCAGCCCGAGATGCCCGACCTCAGCCACCTCACGGAGGAGGAGAGGAAAATCATCCTGGCCGTCATGGATCGTCAGAAGAAAGAAGAGGAGAAGGAGCAGTCGGTGCTCAAGTAAGGACCCAGCTCCATCTTCCCGCCTCCCTCCCTCCCCTCCGCCCCCACGGCCGCTGCCCTGCGGCCGCCTGCGCTCCCGGGATCGCCGCACTCCCTCCAGCCGGCGGCGCCTGGGCCACGAGGGCTGCGGCCGGTGCCGGCCGCCGGGACTGCTTTCTGGGTGTCAGAGCGCGGGGGTGTGTGTTGGGGAGCGCCAAGGCCGGCTGAGATGAGGGTGTAGAGCCCTTGGACGTTGTAATTTTCCCGGGCGTCCTTCCGGCTTCCCCCGCGGGCCATTTGGGCTCCAGAACCCCCTCGGGGCTGAAGCTGAACCCAGGTTCCGCGCGGCCCCTCTCCTTTCCAGCCGCCCCCGCGCGGAGGTAGTGACTGGGGCAGTGAATCCAATATGGCCGTGCACAGGTGCTCCCTGGTCGGGACCCGGGCGAAGACGCGCCGCCGGGGATGCGGGCGCAGCCGGGCCGCCTCGTCCCGAGTTTCCGCAGGGCGGCTCTGTCTCCAACGCGGAGACGAGTAGAGCTGCCCACGGTCGCTGCGGGCAGGAGGGCGGCGGTGCAGGCGAGGGGCCTAAGCTCTGGCATGTCTCGGGTGGGTGTGCGACCGCCGCCATCTTCCAGCCCCTCCCCCTCGGCGGGTTCTAACACCCTGCACTCTGCTGCTCTTCCTGTTTGCAACTAGTAAATCTGTTTAATCCTGAAGAGACTCTGAAGAGGCTCCCATTCCTACCATTACTGCGGTTTGGGATGCTTCCTACCTCGTGAAGTTCTACTACTAGTGTTCATAGTCTAGGCAGCTGGGATTTTGACGAGGGTGGGATAGTAAAAGCAGCGCCCTGGAATCGGTTTAGCGCTGTATAACTTCAGCACCAGGGAACTGTCCAGACAGAAATAACAGCTTTGAGACTCCTTTTCTTGCCCGTATAGCAAAGAGATTTGTTTCTACAGGTTTGCTTTCAAATGTTTTATGGGCATTTGATTTCTCAGTTACTGTATGAAAGAGATTGTACAGAAGATGCGTAACCTTTTTATGTTTTTCCAACTCAACTTTTTTCTTTTTACTTGAAATCAATTATTCACTAAGAGATTAACTTGTACAGTTTATATGCTAAAGGTGGGTGGTTCGTCTGTGTGTTATCAAATACACTTTTCCCATATTCTCCACAGAAACACACAATTGAAAGAGTAGAATTCCTTTATGAAGGAACTAATACACCGACCTCTAATCATGTAAAGTTTAAAAACAGGTTGTTGAATTCAGTATTCTTTAATACACTTATAAAGAAACAAGTTTCTGTCTGTACATATGTATTTTCATATTTTAATGAAAAATGCTATAAATTGTGGTAACAAATTTATCAAATATCTAAGAAAAATAAAATTTCTCAAAAAATATTGAAGCACTAAGAGAGCAAACGTTCCTGACATATTAACTGGAATGAAGAAGAATTACTTCTTCAAAGCTAATTTCTGGGTTTGGAGACTTCTTTGGGAATATGACTTATTAGTAGGCTTGGCAAATGAAAAACGGTTAAGCAATTTAAGTAGCTTATTTTAACTAGTGGAGTAATAGAGCATTATTTTTAAAGGCTTTTTGAGCATTCTACTCACTCCGCTTTAACTATATATACTGCCAACACCAAGAGTTTGATATTTAGATATATGAATCTGTATTTTTTACTATAATCGCAGTAAAATTAGTGGTGCCAAAGTGGTGTCAAGTAAAATGTAGTTTTATTTCTTTGACCCACATGTTTAAATGTACAATGTGTTTTCATTTCTTTGTAGTATGCTAAATCATAGTATTTACTGACTAGTACACTATTGTTCTGATATGTAGAAATGTAATTGAACTTTTGAATACTAAATTAAGAATTACTCAGAATGACCAGTATGTTACATTAGGAAAATGTTGTGAAAGGGTTTTTCAGGTAGGTACATGACATTACATACATTACATTTCTGTGTAAACCTACATACGATGCAAATACCTATAATGTTTATGCATTCATAATTACACAGCTTAGGTAGAAACCTTCTCTAAAAATACACTCATACAATCTATGAAATTACATTGATGAAAAATCTGTTCACATTTATTTTAAACGTCTATTTGCATTTCTACCTAACAGTCTTGGAAGAGGTCATACCTCAAAATGGCCTACATGGTTTCAGAATTATTTTTATTATTCATTTTGACAAGTTTTTTGGAGGTTAAAGCATAATGTACTTAAGCATTTAATTTTAAATGTTGTTTAAAAATGTTTTTGGCTTTTGTAGTAAAGTAAGACTAGGCAAGGAAAATGAGGAAAAGAATAGACTTTATGATAGAATTATAATAAAAATATTGTTTTGAAGAATTTTATAATTTATTAAGTAGTATTATCAATATTGAGTACTAAGTTATAAATACTAGATATAAGAAAAATTAATACTAGTATTCTTCAATAATTACTATTTCTCATTAAGTTTTAGGAGTCATTCATCTGGTCAAGACTACATTATCCTTTGTTTTTCTTTAGCGATGTCCATTTAATTGCATGTTAACACCTATTCTGAGAGAAGGTCACGGGCAGAGAGAAAGTGAAAATCACATTCATGTCTGCTGCTTGTAACAACTATGTTAAAAGATAAGTTTGATGTGTGAAAAATTGAAACCATTGGATGAAAATATTTTCATGCTAAGTATTCATATAGAGTGGGGTGTGCCTATCAAAGTACATACAAGATGATAAGCTGGAGTACAGGCAGAGAATATTAAAACATACTTCTATTTCTATTTTTATTTGAAAACGAAATTAAGTTTTACTGATATTTAATATATAGATTGACAGTATTAAGATGCATATAATTTGTGAATAAATATGCACGTATTAAGAAGTTCACGCCTGAGATATTTTTAATGAGAGAGGTGAGCAATCAAAGGAGATTGAAACCACTATTGAGATCATTACTATAGTAATCTTTCTCTTTAGGAAGAGATTAATTAAGAACTACTTATATTTAATTATTAGCAATTTCTTCAAAGCCATGCTTAATATCCACATACTTAGGAAGTCTTCTGTCACCATCAAGTAATTTCATTTTATATGGGCTTGAGATACTAAAATTTTGGAAGCTTTTTTATATCTCAGTAGATCCCTCAGTAGATCAGTAATTACTTTTTTTATCCTTACATGACAATCCTTTTTTATAGTTCTAGTTTTGATAACTCAGTCTACTGGTAAAATCTCTTATGTTCTTTTACTTTTTATTTTTAAGCCTTGTCTTTCAGATTGTAAACTCCTTGAGGGCAAGAATAACAATGTACTCTTCTTTGGAGTTTCTGTTTTGCAGCATCTTTAACACCTGCACATATTAGATACCTAATAAGTAATGTTGATATGACTTGTGGTAATGTTAAGGAGGCAGATTACAAATTTTGTTGGGAAAATGAAGAATAATTGCTTTGAAAGAAAAGCATGGTTTATTAAGTTTATGTTTTTCAGTGAGGTTTTTTTTTTAATGTAGTATTGTGAAAAAATGTATGAACAAAGCAAAACTACTGAAATCAATAGAAAAGTATTCATTCAGTAAATATTTATTGAGTTTCTACTATGTGCATGTCATAGCCTTTCAGATGAGGGTTTTTTAAATAACAAATTAGAAATTATGTTTCTTGATGTGTAAATTATCTTTTTATTCTTAGTTGTAATTTTCTGTTAATGTCAAAGGGATAATTTGCTCCCCAAATAAAGGAAGACAATGAGTAAAAGTTTCATGATAGATCAGAGTGACAATTTTGCTACATTTAAAATGTAGATGAACAGTTCTAAATTTTTTTTGATAATTTTAAGAGTATTTTTCAAAGTCAGTTTATAAGCTTCTTTATTTAATGGATAATATATACCTATAATACAAAATTTCTTAGCTGTGTTTTTCCCCAAGCCAGGGGCAACTACTCTTGCCAGTTTATTGTATGCTATTCTTTTTTTTTTTTTTTAAAGATTTTATTTATTTATTCGACAGAGATAGAGACAGCCAGTGAGAGAGGGAACACAAGCAGGGGGAGTGGGAGAGGAAGAAGCAGGGTCATAGCGGAAGAGCCTGATGTGGGGCTCGATCCCATAACGCCGGGGTCACGCCCTGGGCTGAAGGCAGATGCTTAACCGCTGTGCCACCCAGGCGCCCCTATTGTATGCTATTCTAGAAATATTCTATACGTAGGAGTAGAGATGATGTGTATATATCACAGGTGTGTGTGTATGTGCATGTGTGTATGTGTGTGCGCACAGATATATGGGTGTATATGTGTACATATAAAAAACGCAAATGTGTACTGCAGTTTACTTTTTAGGAAATCAGTTCCACATCCATTAATATATAGTTTTTTCATTCATTTTAATGGCTGCATAATATCTCATTTTGTGAATGCTCTGTAATTTCTTTAACTAGAACCATATTTTTGGATATTTAAGTAGATTCTAATTATTTTGCCATTAGAAACAGGACTGTGATAAATATCTTTGTACATATATCATTTCCTACATATGTGAATATATCTTTGGAATGAATTCCTAGAAATGCATTGTCGGGTCAAAAGGTCAGTGTAGGTACGCATAAGTGACATAAAATAGGGAGGCTCCACATCCTTTCCAATTCAGTGTGTGATAATCTTTGCCAATATTTTGGTGAAAAATATGCCATTATAGATTTAGTTCAAATTTTCTTATTATCAGTGAGCCTGAGAGCCTTTTACATTTGTTTAAAGTCTTGTTTTTCTGTTGGTTATTTTTAGTGATTTGTAGAAGCTCTTTTTATTGTCATTTGTTTTATGACCTGTTTATGCCTTTTTTTATTGGTCAGGATTTTTTAAAAAATGTGTTTGAATTTATTACTTTTTGTTTTATGGCTTTGGGGTTTGTGATGTAGTTAGAATGATCTTCCTCATTCTAATACTTAAAAAACTACCATATTGTCTTTACAGCTAAGTGAAAATTTAAGAACAAGGCATGTCAAATAATAGATGCAATTTAATCATGAAGACTTTTAAATAAAAATCATTATTGTACATGTAAAGAGCCATGGCTATTGTAAAAAATTGAAAACCTAAAGTTTCTAAGAATTTAAGATGCATTCTAAAACATTGATTAGCATTTTAAGAGACAGTACCTAATACATTCTTTATATATATTCTCTATTTTAAAGTAACTAGGACAATTAAATAATGTCTTCTTGTTGACTATATATATTGATAAAGAACTGATCATACTGTGTGACGAAGAGAGATGTAATGGAGGCAAGTGTGAGGGACCAGATGGATTTTGACTTGAAACCTTCATTTACTAATTAATAACTAAAAGGTCTTACTTATGTTGTTAAGCACTCTGAGCCCGTGTTTCCTCATCTATGTTATCTGAATAATAACACCTACCTTGAAGGATTGTTGTCATCAATATAGACTAAATGTCCTGGCATAAGTAGGTGTGCAACAGATAGTTGTTATTAACTGATTATAGACAACAGTTTCTAGGCCTTAATATTATTATAGCATTCCTGGATGAAATTTTTCCTTTTTTTTTTTTTTTTTTTAAATTGAGCCATTCTCTTCCTTGTCTACTGGGAAGTAAAAACAAAAAACAAAAAAAACCCCGAAGATTTTTAAGTGACTTCATTATTTATCTAGAAGGTTAGGGGTGGAAAGGGAAGGTGATGAATTGGAAGTAGTTTCCTCAGCAAAAACCATTCTCAGAGCGTCTGAAAACTAAGGGATAGTAGTGAAAATAATATACCAACTTACTGGTAAGATATTGATTGTCTTGGGTGGTTGTGAAGGAACTAATTTTTGCAGATTACTCCGTGATTTTCCTTAGATTTGCCTGGGATCAATTTTTTACTCTAATAAAAATATGTATTTATTTATTTTTCTTATTCATATTATATCTGAGAACTCAGAGAATCTCATCACGTTAATGGATTTTGAAGAATTATTACAGTTCAGAGTGCTCCTGTCCTTTTCGTTGCTTCTCAGATGCACACAATCTTTGTATGACTGCTCTTTCTCATCTTTCTGACCTTAGCCTCAAGTTTGCATCCTTAGAGAGCTCCTTCTTGCCCACGTATTCTTTTTTTTTTTTTTTTAAAGATTTTATTTATTTATTTGACAGAGATAGAGACAGCCAGCGAGAGAGGGAACACAAGCAGGGGGAGTGGGAGAGAAAAGAAGCAGACTCATAGCAGAGGAGCCTGATGTGGGGCTCGATCCCATAACGCTGGGATCACGACCTGAGCCAAAGGCAGACGCTTAACCGCTGTGCCACCCAGGCACCCCGATTGCCAACGTATTCTTAAGTAGGTTCTCTTCTTTCTTCTTTTCCACATTTTTAATATTTCCCGTTATGCTTATTAAAATTTACAATTTCTTAATTTGTTTATGGTCTGTCTACCCTGCTAGATTATAATCTCCCAGGGAGCACACACCCTGTCTGTCTTGCTCACCATTTCAGCCTCAGTTTATAACCTAACACAATGCTTTATGCATAGTAGTACTCACAAATATTAGTTGGGTGAATGGATGAAACATTGGGAAAGAGATACTGTGTTTCATTTAGGTACCGCTTGAAGTAGGATTTCAAGGTAATCTAAAAGAAAAAGGTTTGCTTAGGCAGTAGTACCCTTATTTTTGAAATCAACTATAATTTTTAAACGTATGTCCAATTTTGCTTACATTACTAGAAGCAAACTTATAGTATTTGTATATGGTTGCAACTTATCTTTCTTTTAGACTAAGCACATATCTGTTTGACTAGAAACCAGCAGAATATTGTGATATGTCATTTTGAAATTTTAATTATTTTTTAATATAAGGAATATTTTGCTTTACAAATTATTACTTTACTTTGAAAGTGTTTGTAAATTTCCAATGTGCTTAACAGAGCTGAATGGTAAGTGATGTACAGAATATTTTGGGTAGAAACAATTCTCCTCAGAGACAGATAGTCGTAGGCCAGCCGTAATCATATGAACACATTGAAATGTAAAGTGTTGTGAAAAAACACCATAAAGGTGTTTTTAAGTACATCATGATCATAGTAAAAAACATGTCAGATTAATCAAGTGAGTGTTGTCTCTTTGGTATTGTTTAAGGGTGTCAGACATTTTATCCTTTTAAATTCTTTAGAAATTTTACTCCTACAAGATATTAAAGATTCCAGAGACTAGAGATACTGTTGTATTCACTAGTCATCTGATGAAATGCAGATATCTATCTCTGAATGTTAAAACACGTTGAAATATTATCGGTTAACCCTTTTGGGAACTCACTATAAGAAACATGATTATCCACAATTACAATGTTGCATGATAAGTGCTGTGCACAGTGTATCATGGATATATTCATAAAAGAGGAGCCCTTGATCCAGTTTTGGGGGGATGACATCTAGGCTGAGGCTCAAAGAATGAGTAGATGTTAGTTGGGCACAGGAAGATATTTTAAGCAAAAATACTAAAACTACCCCAGGCTTTAACTTCCTTTGTAATAGAGAGGCAGGACATGGTCAAGAAACTAACTTGAAGTGGTTTAGAAGGTCTGGAGCATAGGGTTTATTGAGGTGTGTCAGTAGAGGAGACTCGAGAGATGGCAAGGGTTAGAACTTTGAAGACGTTTTATGTTTTTCTTTTGGTTTGGATTTAATCCTGAAGTCAGTAGGGAGTCATGGAGGCATTTAAAGCAGTGACACAGTATAATCAGACTTGTTGGAGAAAATCCCGCTCCTGCAGTAGGAGGGATTGATGAGAATATGTAATGCTGGAGTCAAGAGCAGTAGTTAGGAGACTCCTCTAGTAATCCAGGTGATACATGATAGAGATATGAAAGAAGGCAGTTCTGGTGGAGGTGAAGAGGCAGGATAGCTTTGGAAATATTTAGGAGCCAAATTACTGGGATTTGCCATCAGTGTGTAAAGGGTCAGGTAAGCTCTTAGGATGCCCGATGTGCTCAACCGATCGCTATACATAATATGTATCTATCTTTGCTCCTCTGATGGTCAACTCTCTACACTGGTCTAGTCTCAGGACCAGAGCTCTCTTGAGAGAGCACTTGGAGGGAGGCTTCTTTTTTTTTTTTTACTTATTCTAAACAGTTTATAATGTGAGTATTTGTAGAATTGACTACACCTTGCGATATAGAGGGGTGGATGGGAAATAATAGAGTAGTAGTAGGAAGGGTAAAAAGGGAGAAAGAAGAGAAGGCAAAGGAAAAGGGGAGAAGATCAGGACTATTTGAATCCGTTCATAATTGTGAGGAAGCCTACCTAATATTTTAGCTTAGAAAACTTTTTTTTTTTTTTTTGGGCGCCTCGGTGGCGCAGTCGTTAGGTGTCTGCCTTCGGCTCAGGGCGTGATCCCTGCGTTCTGGGATCGAGCCCCACATCAGGCTCCTCCAATGGGAGCCTGCTTCTTCCTCTCCCACTCCCCCTGCTTGTGTTCCCTCTCTCGCTGGCTGTCTCTCTCTCTGTTAAATAAATAAATAAAATCTTAAAAAAAAAAAGAAAACTTTTTTTTCCCTACTGAATATATTACCATTGTATAGTTTTTTTCAAAACTGCAGGTCTGTTTTCCTTTTATTGAACATCCCTTGCTCCCATTGAGAACTTCGTCTTAGTGAATTTCTCACCATCTGATTTTGTTCCATTCTTTCGGTGTTTTTCACTATTATACAATCTTTGTTTTATATGATAGGTTTAACTAGGACAAACATCCTCCCTCCCTTTTTTTAAAGATTAAAAAAAATTTATTTGACAGAGAGAGAGAGAGAGAGAGAGCACAAGCAGGTGGAGCAGCAGGCAGAGGGAGAGGGAGAAGCATGCTTCCCACAGAGCAGGGAGCCTGATGTGGGACTCGATCCCAGGACAGTGGGATCATGACCTGAGCCAAAGGCAGACGCTTAACTAACTGAGCCACCTAGGGACTCACAAATTTCCTTTTTTGTGTATATTCCTACATTACTTCCTAGGGAATTTTGGAAATGTGAGTGTAGTTTAGGGAAATATAAGGAAGATATTAGCTGTGGAAATGCCGTGGTCGGTGAAGATTCTGTTCCTCTTTATATTAGTGAATTACTGCAAATTTCAGACAGTGTTGTGTATGAAAGAGAGATAAGTTTTGTTTGTGTTACGAAAGAGAGATAAGTTTTGCTGGATTTTGTGATGGGCAGTTTTAGAAATAGGATTAGGAATAGGATTATAGAAAGGGAAAAGTTAAGAACAGGTTTAGACCCAGGAGTGATATATTATTATTTCACCTACTTTCTCTCTAGAACTGTTGTTACCCGCCAAAAGTATAGGCAACTAGATAGTAAAAATTAGGTTAAGAATGGACAAGTTTTGTACAGTTTATGTACTATAAACATGTATTATATCTATGTTATATATACATGTTAAAAAGCTCTAATTTGTGTTTTCCATATCACATGGTGCTGGCATTTAGAGTTAAGAATTTTTTTAGTTTATAATCATTTAGCATTCTTATGTAACACACAGAATTTGGTAGGTTCTGCTAAACAGAGATGCTGGTTAAATGCTCTTTTAGGCACGGGAGGAAGATGGAACTCTCTATGCACTTAGGCAGTTTTTTTCCCCCCAACTAAGTTTATGTTCAGCCCTAAGGGAAAACTAGCAGTTTCATGCATCCTGCAACTAGGCTTCTTGGATGCTAAAACTAGGAAAAAGGGTTTATACTAAGCAATATAGCTAGATAACAGAATAACCATAATGGTGGTTTTGGTAAGGGGTTTGCTTCTCAGGCACATATATGAACAATCTGTTTCATCATACATCACCTCACACAGAATTCCTTTTGACTAAAAGCTGAAAGAATTAATTAATGCTTTTATTTGCACAATAAAAAATTAATTTTGTAGGGAGATACTAGGTTTTCATCAAAGATTTACATTCCTCTTTCAGAGTTGTTGCTGCCCAGGTGCTCAGCCCTGGACTACCTTCTCCAGCTTTCATTGTTTCTAAAGGGGTTCACATGGTTAAGTTCTGGCTGATGACTTAGTCTCCTCTCCCTTCCCCCCCACCACCACCCCCGCATTACACGTTATATGAATAAGAGATACATTGCTGTCTTAAGTCACTGATTTCAGGAGTGTATCTATTACTGTGGCTATCTTAAGTAATATCAATTCCCTTATTATCTGTTATTTATTTAACTCTGGGAAGGCTTTACTCAGCCATCAGAAAGGATGAGTACTTACCACTTACGTCGACGTGGATGAAGCTGGAGGGTATTAGGCTGAGTGAAATAAGTCAGTCAGAGAAAGACAATTATTATATGGTTTCAGTCATATGTGGAATGTAAGAAGCAGGGCAGAGGACTGTAGGGGAAGGGAGGGAAAGCAGAATTGGAAGTCATCAGAGAGGGAGAAAAACCACGAGAGACTCCTAACTATAGGAAACAAGCTGAAGGTTGCTGGAGGGGAGGTGTGTGTGGGGGAAAGGGTAATTGGGTGATGGGCATTAAGGAGGGTGCGTGATGTGATGAGCACTGGGTGTTATATGAAACTGATAAATTATTGAACACTACATCTGAAACTAATGATGTACTAGAAGTTGGCTAATTGAATTTAAATTAAAAAAAAAAAAACAACAAAGAACTTTGCGAAAGCTTTAAAGTTCCCGCCTGCACTGGTCAACTTCAGAAGTACTTTGGTGGTACTGAACTTTATTACCACACGTTGATCTCTCTTTAATGATTGTCTGATTTAAGCTAACATAAGCCTTAACTCAGCCATAGGATTGTTGAATACAGAATTTACCAGGAAGGGTCTGTTCTATCTGCTTGGTGACAACTGGCTGTATCCCATCTGGGGATTTGTTATTGAGGGTGCAAGAAGGTACATCTACTAAATCATAAAAGAGATGCACTGGAAGCAGATATAGGATACAGACTTCATGATGAGACAGAAACATTTGCAATCCTAGGATCTGTTTTAGAATAAATTGAAGTCTCATGTTAGAGATTTTGCAGGTTGAAGGCTGATGGTTAAATTCCATTTCCAAACTAAAGGTTGGGAAGGTTTATAGAAATTGGAAGTGAATTTTAAAAGACCCAGAAAGGTATAGTTGAATGTCACTGAACTTTTATTACTGCATGTTGCATATTTTTTCCATTCACCCCTCTAGGTCTACTGCTACACTACTGCTTTTCCCTCACTTTGCTGTATACAATGGGAGGCTGAACTCTGTGGATTGCACCAGTGGGCTCTCTTGTCCCTGACTTTCAGTTGGGTTCTGTGTTGTGAGATATTTGCGGTTTGGAGGGAAGGAGGACAGTGAGGTCACATTATTTGTTCCCAGGCTTCCTTCAGAGCAGGCCTTTTGTGTCTTTCTACTGAAAACAACAGTTCCATCTGCTGGCCCTCTTAGTATAGCTACTTTCTTCTGGTTCTGGAAATTGCTTTGCACTGTTGCTAGCTCCTCTGCACTGCTTGTTGGTTTCCTTAAACCCTGCCCACATCTTTGTAAAAGAGTCATTTTATTAAACACTAGTTACTCAGTTTGGATATGCCATCTGCTTGCTGGATACACTGTGGTTCAGTAAAAATTTACTGGGATTGTGAATGTGAATGGACCACGACTTGAGGTATTCACAATCTACTTTCTTCAGTATATCCACAGTAATCTTTTAATGAATCCCTCTGTTTGTCATGTTCTTTAATTCTTTTTTTTTCTTTAATTCAATTATGCACCGTTCTTACTCTTTACCTGGTGAGCAGTTTTGTGTCCACCTCCATTGCCGTGAAGCGATAAGGGTTCTTTGATACATTTGTTAGCTGTCTCCTCTCTCAATTGTTACAGCATTTGTATGTAACTATTTTATAATGTTTCTGATACTCAACAGTAGTAACCAATCTCTACTTTTTCCTTGGTGTCACTGGTTTCTTTGAAGTCGTGGGCCAAGTTTAATAATCTTTTTATGCCCAGGGCACATAGTTGTCAGCCAATAAACATTTGTTAATAAAGCTTGGTGTGTGTAGGGGGATCATTCTAATTTTATTCTTCTCCCTCAGCTCTCAAATATAATCAGTTACCAAATCCTGTCATTATTATCTCCCAAAGATCTCTGAAATCTGTCTCCTTTTCTCCATTTCCGTTATTGCTTCACTGTTTTCATGGCTTTATTACATTTTTCTTAATTATTCATCTCCAAATAGGTATCTCCACATTCAGTCTCATCTCCTCTAACTCAACTTCTGTAATAGTACAACACTCTAACACACAAATCTGTTTTGAGTCCTCAATATTCATCATTTCCTCCCCACTGCATTCACTATACAGCCTTGTCATCTAGGCGTGTCATAGAAGTCCTTTTGTGATGTTTTATCGGTCTTTATATCCTGGTATCCTTCATGGGGCGCATGCCACCTGTTTTGGTTGTATCGAATTGAAGTTAGTTCCCTCTTGTTTTTTTTAATCTTCCCTCTCTACTTTAGCATATACTGGTCTCTTTGCCTAGAAAGTCCAACCCACTTTTCTCTGGCTAAGTCCTACTAGTTATTTATTTATTTATTTTTTAAGATTTTATTTTTAAGTAATTTCTACACCCAATGTGGGGCTTGAACTCACAACCCTGAGATCAAGAGTTACATGTTCACTGACTGAGTCAGCAAGGTGCCCCTAAGTCCTACTACTTCTTAACTCAGATTCATCTCAGGTTTCCAGCCAGCTGAAAACTAGATTAGATGACTCTCCTTTGTGCTCTCATAGCCCTTATTGCATACCTCTGTTATAACTCCTACAACATTAATACTCAATAGCCAACATGTACTGGATGCTTACTGTGCTGTTAGTATGCTGTACTATATATGTGTTATCTGATTTCAGCCCCTACAACAATCTTATGAGATAGTTATTATTTTCTCATTTTTACAGATGAAGGAAATGCAGACTCAAGTTCTATGCTCAAAGTATGCCAGGATTTTAACCGAAACAGTCATATTCTAGAATTCGTACTTTAAATAACTACACTTTATTATATTAGTGTTACTGACTTACTTTAAAACTCTTTTCTAATAGATTTAGAGAAAGGACTGTCTTTGCAGTGGGTGGTCCATTGCGAGTGGATATAAATGTTTTTTGAATGAATAATTAAGTCTGGCACTGCCTAACAGTGGATAGCTGCTGATACCTTAAGAAGTGATTATCTTTGGGATTTAGTGGGCACATTTGCAAGAAGTTTCATTGTTACCTCTCTTGGACATGAGAGCTATTGCTTATGGTGCATGGAATTAATCAAACTAACAATCAAGCATATGTTTTTAACAATACATGAAATCAGTGCGGACAAAATATAATACCTACTTCAGAAGTTATTATGAGGATTAATCGAGTTTACATTTGTAAAGCCCTTAGAGGAGTTTCTAGCACATAGTAAATACAAATGTTTGTTAAGTAAGTAAAGTAGCCAAAAGAGGAAAGCATTGATAACTATAGAGGATATCAGTCCAGTTTATCATCAGTAAATACTTCTGTGAGCACTCACATTTTTTAATACCCGGAAGGACATTGCTACTTTCTTTAATAAAGTAAGACATAGATCTTCCAAGGTTTAAATAGTATTCCTTCTGTTAGTTTTCTACTACTAACAAAATTAGAGGCTTAATACAACACACATTTATTATCTTACAGTTCTGTTGGTCAGAAGTCTGGCATGGGTCTCACTGCATTAACATGAAAGGAACTGGCTGCATTTCTTCCTGGAAGCTGGAGTGGAGGATGTTTCCTTGCTTATTTGGGTTGTTGGAAGAATTCAGTTTCTTGAGGTTATAGGACTGAGTTAGATCCCTGTTTCCTTGATGGCTGTCACCCGGTTGCTGTCCTAGAGTCTTCTTTCCGGTGCTTGCACAAAGCCTCCTACTCTTGGGGCTGGCAATGGGGTGTTGAATCTTTCTCCTGATGCCATCTCTACCCCTTCTTCTGTCATTGCATCTCTCTCTGCCTACAGGAGGGGAAGATTTTTCTCTTTTAAGTACTCATGTGAGTAGATTGGGCCCATGCAGATATTCCAGAATAACCTTCCCATCTTAACCATACCTGTAAAACCCCTTTTGCTATGTAAGGATACACATATACATGTTCCTGGAATTCGAATGGGAACATCTTTGAGAGGCCATTAGTCTCCTTACATTTTCGAGTGAGTGCCACTAGATAAAAGTTCGGATATATGTTTTTTACAAGGTAGACTTTGTACTACTCTTTTTTAAAAAAATATATTTGTATTCAGAGATACAAATTCCAGAATGATGTCTCTGAAATAATATTTTACGATGCACTTTTCCATGGGTTTATAGTACCTTATTTCCCTCAAATCACTCGTAATCTGCTCTTCATTTTTTATTTATGTAACAGTTTCCTCCTGAATGAAAATATTGGCTTATCTAGAGGTGGGGTAGGAGGATTGGGGGCAAGGTGTGAATTGTTCTGGGCTCTGTGCATAAAGAACACCTTCATACTCTTCCCAAGTAGTCATTTTAGTTAATACTTGGATTTATTTTTATAGAGGAAGGAGTAATTTTGCCATATGACTAAGTAATGAAGAGTTATTGAAATGTTTCCAAATGCAGTATGTTTATTATCTGATAGTCATTTTTAAGATTCAGCATAAACTTTATTTGCAGTATGAGTAAATAAAGATTTGGACTTAAATCTTTTGACGAGATTATGGTTTCTCTTGCATGTTTGGTCAAAGAAGCTTATCTTAACCCTGCAATGAGTGTGCCTTCATGTATTATTTTTTTCTTATAATGATTAGCTAAGAAGTCTGAATGAATGAAAAGATATAGTGTATATTATGACACACTTTATATCAGTGTTTAAAATATAACTTAGTTTATATTATAACTTAGGCAATAAAACATTAAAAGTAGCTATGAAATAAAGTAGAAAAAGAACAGGATCCAAGGTTATCCTTCAAAATTATTAATAGAAGTCCATGTCTCAGTATATAGTTGTATATGTTAGGATAGACTAGATGTCCAAGTTCAGCCAGGAGACAGAAACTGTAATAGTAACTTGACCAGGAAAACTAATATAAAGGATTATTAACCTGTAACAGGGAGCAGCCACCTCTTTCAGTGCTGAGGCTGTGTACCCAAGGAAGGAACAAATTTGGAAGAGGTTCCTTCCCCCCAAAGCTAAGGCTGAGATCCAGTAGATGTTAGAGGGTGTGGCTGTGGCCCATGGAGCTGCCACAAGCTGGGGCAGGCAAGCTGGAAATCATCCGGGAGGGTGTTGGTAGGGCTTGCAGAGAAGCTGGCTGGAGTTCTCAGGGAACTTGCTGGGAAGCCACCTATTAGGGTGCCTGCTGGGGTGCTAAACTGAAAGTGATGGAAAGACGCCCACTCGGGTGCTAGGGAAACATGTCAGGAGGGTGAGTGCCATTGGTGTCCTGTAAGCTCCTGGCAACCAAGATCCTGGCAGCCAAGGAATGAAGAAAACAACGAAGCATCCAGAACCAGAAAGAGAAGCCCCTCTTCCTTTAATGTCGCTCTGGCTCCCTCTGCCGACAAAGCTTAACACTGTGCCGACTGGTGAAGGACAACTGGTTGTACAGGGTCCAGATCTAGTATCAAAACAGAACAAAGAAGGGGGGATTTGGGGCTGAGAGTTAGTCAATTTATAAATGTATAAGCTATGCTCTCCCTAAATATCAGTAGCTTAAAACAATATAGGTTCATTTCCTTTTCGCGCCGTATGTTTTCTCTGGGGCACTTTGGGTCTCTGTGTCGTCCTCATTCTGGGACAGGCTGAGGGAGAAGATACCTGGAACATTGAGAGCAAAGGAAAGGAGAGCCTGTGGGGAACTGCAAGCTGTCTCTTCAGGTTTCCTATCAGAAATATATATCAAAGTTGTGCTCACATTCACTGGCCCAAGCACGTTGCCTGATTGTGCCTCACTCGGGGAGAAGGACAGTTCTACCACGTATGGCAGGAAAACCAGGAATGTTTGTCAAAAAATAGAATTACTATGGGGTTGACAGGACAGGTATTAGAAAATTTGCATTCCCTAGGATAATTACTTGTAGTTCTCCCTCTGAAATTTTCTTTGCTTTGTAGTTTTTATAAATTTTAGTGAAAAGTAGCATCAAAATAAATGTTGATGGCGCTCTTCACTTGGGGGTCAGGAACCTCAAACCAGAGAATGATCTTAGCCGTTTGTGTGAAACTGTGGAAGTGTAAACAATTTGAGCAGCAGGAAGTATATTTTTTTGAATGATAGATACAGACTTTATTTTTAAATTTTGTATTAAAAATTTTACATTAACTTACGCTGACTTCATATTGCTACATGCAATATGAAGTGTCTATTTATGTAGATAAAGGTTTTTGGTATTTTTGTCATAGGTTGAAGTGACACTAGGTAAATGAAAGTGTTTTTGAGTTATAAATCGCTATAACATGCTAATTACGATCACAGTGGCCATTGATGTTATCATCATAATCAGCCATTTAAAATAATATTTTAAGGAAAGATTTGAAATTTGGATTTTGCTGCTGTAGGCTCATTCAAATCAGTGTTGGGGTCTTTATTGATCTCAAATCATTTGAATTTTTATTAAAAATGATTTCAATGGGACTGTTGCCAGAAGGAACTTTCCACATGAAAAATCTGATCATGTCACTCTTTTGCTTAAAATAGCTGTGTCTACCCGTTGCTACCTGCATGTAGCCTTTAACTGAAGTCCTTCCTCTGAAAGATGGTACACACAAAATGATGAAAATAATTTTCTTACTTCTCCCAGGGATGGGTATAGCTACTACTGTACTGGAAGCATTAGAGATCACTAGAGATTAATTAATTTGTTACATACAATGGATGCTTTAGGACTTGAGAGCGTACTTGTCTTTCAGATTTCTGGTTGATAAAGGCTGGTGAGAGTATACAATTCTTAGCATGGCAAACAAGACCTCTTGTGGTCTGTCCCCTATTTACTATTTGTAGTCTTGTTTTTTCCCCTTCTACCATATATGTATTTTAGCTGACTAGTTACCTTCCTTTACTTAGTGCTTCCTAACCTTTTTCGTGTCATGCTACACACAGAAAACAATAATAGACATCTATGTCATGTTGGGGTAAACTGGAAAAGATTTGGGGGCATCTATATGGGATTTTGTGAAAAAATAAATGATGTTTTTTCCCCTCATTAATAAAACAAAGGATAAGAAACTTTCAAGGATAAGATCCTTTCAATAGATGCAGAAAAAAATTTGACAAAGTAGAATATCCATTCATGATAAAAACCCTCGACAAAGTAGGGTTAGAGGGAACATACCTCAACTTAATAAAGGCCATATATGAAAAACCCATAGCTAGTATCATCCTCAGTGGGGAAAAACTGAGAGCTTTTCCTCTATGGTCAGGAATAAGACAGAGATGTCTACTCTCACCACTGTTATTGAATATAGTACTGGAAGTCCTAGTCTCAGCAGTTAGACAACACAAAGAAATAAAAGGCATCCAGATTTGCAGGGAGGAGTCAAACTTTCACTCTTTGCAGATGACTTGATACTCTATATATCCCTGTGTCAATAAATAATTAAAAATCTTAAAAAAAAAAAGAAATAAGTCATAGAAAGACAAATACCATATGACTTCACTCCTATGTGGAATTTAAGAAACAAGACAAATGAACATAGAGGGAAATGAGGAACACCATGAAACAGACTCTTACGTTTAGAGAACAAACTGATGGTTACCAGAGGAGGGCATGGGTTAAATAGGTGATGGGCATTAGGGAGGGCACTTGTGATGAGCACTGGGTGTTGTGTGTAAGTGTTGAATCACTAAATTCTACTCCTGAAACTAATATTACACTATATGTTAACTAACTGGAATTTAAATAAAAACTTAGAGGAAAAAAAAATCACATTTTCTATTATATAATTATAAGCAAAACAAAATGCAGGCTATTATGGAAGATAGTAAATGTTGCATTGTAAAAACTTTTAAATAAATATCCTTCAACATCTAAAATGAGAAACTTAGCTGGCTTCGATGAGCATACTTTTTATCACGTTTATATACCTGTTTTTGAAATATATACATCTTTCCTGATCAAGACTATCTAAAGATGATCTCTTGAAATTCTTGTTGCTCACCATTGACAAACTATACAAATAGTTGGTAGCAAATTGCAAGAAAGAACTTATTTCTTTTTCTTTGGTTGATGGAAATTCCTTTTATGCTATCAATCTTGAAAATTCACTCTCTTTAAATTTTACTTTAGTGGTGGTAACATTTAACTGCTTGCTCTTCCTTTTCTTTCACTGACAAATGTAATGTTGAAATTTCTTCCCATAATGTGAATGGATTTCCAGTCCAATTGAAGTTTAAAAAAATCAGTTATTTAATAATAATGTTGATATTTTTGTTCAAGCATATACAGTACTCTGCTAGCCTTAATTAGGACTGAGATTATAACGTTGCCTGTCACTGGTGAATCATTTTAACTTAATTTTTATGAAGCTGAACTGTTGCTTTGAACCTATAAACTTTGTCATACTCATTAATATGTTGCATGGTTCGTGGAAATTTTTGATTGAGTTCATCCAGGTGTTTGAAACTGTCACTTACGTGAGCCATTTTTTCTTTTTTGAAGCCAATTACCAGCCTTCAACAAATCTATAAAGTAAGAATCACTCACAATGTCAATGCTTATTTTTAACCCAGAAACTTTAAAATGAATGCTTTCCTTTTGAATAGACTAACGCACTGAGGTATGGAATAGCACAGAATAGTATTCTGAACTCATTTCTCTGTATGAAGCCGAAAGCAGTTTGGGATTGACTAGATTCTTCATTTTGAAATTATTTAATGTGGAATCTGTATCTATAGGCAAGATTTTGCGTTCAAGAGCTTCTTTGGAATAAGATAGTGTTACTTGAATTTCAGTTTTTTCAGAATAAACTCTGGTTATAGAGACTTTATACTTTCTTGTCATAAAATTATACAGTATTTCTATAATATTTTGTTTGGAAATATGCTACTTTTTTGCCAGACAAATAATATATTTTTTGTCATTTCTCTTCAGGTGCTATAATGTCAGTTATTAACTAGATTACTAACTGTAGATTCATTCATCTGCACTGAAAACTTTAGTTAGTAATTTTCGTGACTAGAGTTGTCTCTCACATGCCGTCAATACACTTAGTAATAATATTGTTGAAAGTGTCATTTATTCTGTGTCTTCTTTTTGGTGTATTGATTTAAAATACAGTGTTGTCAGTTTTTTTAAAGATTTTATTTACTTTTTTGAGAGAAAGAGAGAGAGCAGAGAGAGGGGGAGAACACATGGAGGGGAGGGGCGGAGGGAGAGGGACAAGCAGACTCCCCGCTGAGCCGGGAGCCTAATGCAAAAGCAGCCCCTTAACAGACTGAGCCACCCAGGTGCCCTAGTGTTGGTGGTTTTTATGCAAACTGGTACATAAGCAGTTCTGCAGTTGTGCTTTGTTATTTTACACTTGCAGACACTTTTTTAAAAAGTTTTTTTATTTGGGGTATCTGGCTGGCTCAGTTGGGGGAGCGTGTGGCTCTTGATCTCCAGTTTGAGCCCCACGCTGGGTGTGGAGATTACTTTAAAATGAACTCTTAAAAAAAAAGTTTGTTTAAGTAATCTCTATACCCAACATAGGGCTCGAATTCATGACCCTGAGATCAAGAGCTGCATAGTCTTCCAGCTGAGCTAGCCAGGTACCCCTTCATTTGCAGACACTTTAATAAATTAAAATCTTTTGCTTTGTGGTAAGGTACTGATATTATTTACTTGACCCCATTGCTTTGTGATAAACTTTTCATGCAGTAAGGCATTTTGTTGAGAAGAATTAACAGGGTATGGGAATTCAAATTTGCGATCCTCATTATATTGCTTAACCAGCGATTTAAACTTTTACTTCAATAATGAAAGTTTTCAAAAATTCGCAGTTGCACTGATGCTAGAAGAAAGCATAGCTTCTGGGTGTCTTGACATTGGTCTTGGTATTGAATTTTTGTGTATGACCCCAGAAGCAAAGGCAACAAAAGCCAGTATAAACAGGTGGGACTACATCTAACTGAAAGCTTCTGCATAGCAAAAGAAACCATCAATAAAATGAAAAGGCAACCTACAGAATAGGAGAGAATATTTGCAAATCCTATATCTAATAAGGGGTTAATATCCAAAATGTATAAAGATCTCAGCTCAATAATGAAAAATCAAACAATTTGATTAAACAATGGGCAGAGGAACTACAGACATTTTTCCAAAGAAGTCATACAGGTGGCCAATAGGCACATGAAAAAGATGTTCAACATCACTGCTTATTAGGTAATTTCAAATCGAAACCACAGTGGGATACCACCTCACACTTGTTAGAATGGCTGTTATCAAAAAGACAAGAAATAAATGTTGGAGAGGATGTGGAGAAAAGGGAATCCAAGTATACTGGTGGTGGGAATGCAAACTGGTGCAGCCACTATGAAAAACAGTATGGAAGGTCCTCAAAAAATTAAAACTAGATCTCCCATATGATCCAGCTATTCCACTTCTGGGTGTTTATTGAAAGAAAATGAAAATACTGGTTTGAGAAGATATATTTAGCCTGTGTTCATTAAAGCATTATTTACAATAGCCAAGATGTGGAAACAACCTAAGTGTCCATTGATGGATAAATAAAGAAGATGTGGTGTACACACACACACACACACACACACACAATATGGGATGATACTTAGCCACAAAAAAGAAATCTTGTCATTTGTGACAAATGCGTGGATCTTGAGGGTGTTATGCTAGGTGAAGTACATCAGACAAGGAAAGACAAATACCGTATGATTTCACTAATATGTGGAATCTAATAAACAAAAAATAAATGAAACAAAACTGAACTCAGAGATACAGAGAACAGACTGGTGGCTTTCAGAGGGGAAAGTGTGAAGGGGGTCAATTGTATGTTGATGGATGGTATCAAGACTGTTGTGATCACTTTATAGTGTATGCAGATATTGAATTATTAAGTCGGACACCTAAAACTAATATGTTGTATACCACTTTTAACTAAAAAAAAAAAAAAAAAAGAAAAAGAAAAAAAAGCCAGAAAGGAAGAAGAAGGAAAGGAAGAAAGACAAACAAAAAAATTGACAAAATAATTTACATTCTAATAGGGACAGTCTAATGTGGGACGGTGATGCTGGTGAGGATAATGATAGCAATCATACAGACTTAAATGCTAGAAGAATGTGAAAATAAGGGCAAATTAAATAAAAATAAATATTTTGCATATCTATATTAAGAAAAAACTTCTCTGATAGTAACCCCATGGTGGCAAAAGTAATAATTAGACTACCTGAGATAATCCAGTGGGAAGGCCAGGAAGAGGGCTACATGCTGCCATCTCTACAAAGCCGTATATACTCTCTACTCTCTAGAAGAGTGTAGAAAAAAATAAGTATTCTCTTGTACATGTTTGTTTGTAAAATTTTCCAGTTATAGCATACAGTATAGAAAAAAATAATTTTTTTTGGCTTAGTTATTTATTCATTCTTTTAAATACATGTGCTTCGAGTGTCTGCCATACATGAGCCACTGTACTCATTTAAGAAATGGAGAGGAAGAGGAGGACATAGTCTCTACCTTTGAGTCGCTCATAATCTAGTGGGTAAGAATCATGTAAATAAATAATAAAATACGTGATAAATGCTTTAAAATAGGTATTATCCATTGTTGAGCTGAACAAGAGAAAGGGGTGACTATATGAACATGGAGGATTTAGGGAAGAGATTTTATAACCAAAGAGAACAATTTACTGTCTTTGCAGGAAAATTATAATTCAGTATGTGGAGGAGGACATTCTAGATATGTGCAGAGCACAGACTGTGAAAGAACAGAGTGTCTTTGGGGAATGGCCAGTATTCCTATATATTGCTAGGTGTGTGGAAGATGGGAGCAAGGGATGGAGTGATGGAAGCTAGTTGTTGGAGTCAGTTGTAAGGAGTCTTGTATGCAGGACTGGAATTATTCAACTATAGTCACCAGTACGGAGATACTGGTTAGTAAAATATTGAATCGCTTTCATGCAGATTGGTAAATTTTATTGAGAGAATATGTTACCTAATGATGTTGTCTGGTGCAGTCGGTAGGGCTAGATTATGGGCCCTAGTAACCTTGCTGGTGTGGATTAATGTGGCCCTGGGAAGTCATCAGTGCTTGCCGGATACTCCCGAGTGTCCTGTTGGTGTTGGAGGCAATGGAAAAGGCTGCAGCATGAGTGGTTTTTGTGGCATCATTTTTTTTGGGGGTGTCCTGAGGCACAAGTGTTTCATGTCCTGTGGGAAACACTAGCATTCATATGCTTGTGTGACAATGACATGCAAGCAGCATGCCCAGCCCTTTACTGCTGCAACAAACTGCTGCTGGGCACCAGGAACTAATGACTGTCATTTTAACAGGAAGATGTTGGAAAAAGCTTGTTATGATTTTAAATATCTGATCATGGCCCCTCTAGAAAGATTAAGTCAACACGTTCTAAAACTCAAGCGATTTGGAAATTATTAAAATGACTATATGAATAATTTGTACTACAACTTATTACACAATAAGCAGATATCTGTATGTCTACATCTATAGTTTATTTGGAAAAAATTTATTTTGAATGTTAATTTATATATTAGTTTGCATATTAATTTCATATGATTGTATAAGTATTATAATCACCTATTTTTACATGCCATGTTAAGAAATTTGAATTTATCTCATTGGTATGTTTGATTGTAGTGAAAGGTGTTGAAATAAAAGCATGATTGGGCCTGTTGTACCAATGAATTCTATTCATTTAGTGTCAGAAAGTCTAACTAGCGTGAGGATTCTCACCAGTGTATTTCTGCCGCTACTGCCACTGTCTTGTGTTTTGAAATCTCGTGTATTTATCCTGGATTTGTCTTCTGTATTGCTGCAGAGTACCTTCTAAAAAATCAAATTTAAATTATTTATTCCCTAGTTTAAAGACCTCATTAGGCTTCCTGTTGCCCGGATACAATTCCAACTCCTTATGTTTGCATACGAGGTCTTTCACGGACTGGGGAGTCCGTCTTTCAAGCTTCATCCTCCACCTTTTGCTTTCATAGATTTTTTTTTTCCAGCTGTAATAGATTTTCACTATTTCTGGAACACTGAATAGGGAAGGGTACCCTCTTCTAAGGGAGATATATATGGCATAAATAATTCAGTGAGTTAATATACTATATAGACTATATATCCTAAATTATTTGAGGTTGGGACCAAATCCGTGGTGCTTTCATTTAAAGAGTTACATTAGGGATGCCTGGGTGGCTCAGTTGGTTAAGCATCTGCCTTTGGCTCAGATCATGATCTCAGGATCCTGGGATGGAGCCCTGCATTGGGCTCCCTGCCCGGCAGGGAGTCTGCTTGTCCCTCTCCCTCTGGGTGCACACTCTTTCTCTCTCTCTCTCTCAAATAACTAAATAAATAAAATGTCTTTAAAAAGATAAATAAAATGTTACATTAAAATCACCTTTTGAAGAGTCTCAGATGCCTGTAAGGACAAAGAACCCTTACTACTCATTTTCTTCAACTTTAATAGGAAATCTTATGGGATTGTTTTGGAACACATGCTTCCAATCTGCCACCAGATTTTGCAGCCGGAATTTATATAACCATGCCATAGCTCAAACTGTCTCACGATTTACCATATGTTTCAATATTTCCAATGTTTTCAAACACTCCTCTTTCCCACCCTTTCCAGTTTACATTTCTCAGCTTTGTCCTGGCCTTTACCTCGTAGTTCTCATTCATTTCTGTGATTCATGAATAATCTGCTGTAGCCTTCCAGTTTAGAGATAATTCTGTACTGGGTCTCTTTCCTGGACTTTTTCGAGACCATTAACATAAACAATGCTTTATCCTCACTGTAGAACTCCTGATTCCTGGCCTAGGTTCAGCACTCTCCTCTTGGTACTTGTTTCTATGGCTTTGCTACTTGTCTTTTACCTCTGTTACTGGAATCAGAAACATGATTTAGAGTCAGGCTGGCTCCTGTAACAGTATAAGATAGCAGTTCTAATAAAATTTCCCTCTTACGAATCCTGTTTTTGTCTGGTTAGAATTTAGGGGAATTTCTATAGTCTAAATCTCATCAGTTAAGACAGCTTTATATAAGTCGCTGGATCTTTATGACTGCAAATAATGACTTTTTCTGTTTATTTTCCTCCTAATCCAGTGTTTCCTTAGCTGCTTTCAAGGTGTCAAGGCGGTGCGGTGTGTGTAAGCAGCTACGCTTTTCCCGTAAAGGAAAGGCTTTGGAATAAATCAACTCTGGGTCATAGCCTAATTTGCTAGTTGTGTTACCTTGAGCAAGTCACTTAATTTTTGGGACTCTCTGTTGCTTTATCTATACATTGAGAACAATAATGCCTGGTTCCTAGGGTTGTGGTGAGATGCAAATATAATGTACCTGGCATACAGAGGATAGGCAATAAATGCTCATAGGAAAAATAAACATTTTGCATTTTAGGTTACTTTTTCTGTTCCTAGTCTTGTGCTCGTCATCCCTATCTGAGGTTAGATTCATTTCTTTATAGGAAGGTCAGTCTTGAGATTAGATGAAACTAGAGCGAGAGGAAGTGAGAACACAGGTGAAATTCATCTATGTATTTGTCCTTGAGCATTTTCTTCACTAAAGGATTTTTGAGATGGTTGGTAATAGCAAATTGCCCTCTTGAGGCTGAAAGTTTAGTTAATCAGAATTTTAAAAGGCTTTTTTCATAATATGTAAAAAGTAGTAGTATTTAAAAAATTGTTTTGTTTTATAAATTCTGCAAAAATCTAAGCCCTGCTATGGGCCTACCGTCTAATTTGACTGATGTCTATTTCAAGGCTATTCATACCTTTTTCAAATTGATCCAAATAGCAGTACTCCTAAATTTATTTGTTCTCTTTTGATCATCTTAGCTATTGAAATTACCATCTTTCAAATACTTTCACGTAAAGAGCTGATTACATTATATAGAAATAGAAAATTCAAAGACTATTTTTATCTCAAATTTTACTTAAACTTAATAACAATAGTAGACTTTTTAAAAAAAGATAAAATTGTGTACTATTGTCTCCCTACACAACTGTTTGTTTTTATATATTTCCTTAGAGTTTTTATCTCTATGCATCATATGTTTTATGTATATATAATTATAGTGTATGTATGATTTTATATTCTGCTTAGTACTTCATTATAAACGTTTTTTACTTAGTAGAATATCATAGATGTTTTTCCATGAATATATTTTCTCAACCATCTACGTCACCACCTGTCACATGCCAGGCATATTCAATTAAATAGGTTCTCCAACCTTTCTAATTTTTAATACTTGCAGAACATTACATTGCAGTTACAACAAAAGTTCAACATTCCACTATTGATTTTTGCCTTATGTTTTGCCTTTATCTCTGCTTGGCATTAAGCCAAATGTGGGACACAGCCCTATTTCCTGGATTCTAAAATTTTACTCATATCATTAGGCAGCTGTGTTCATAACATTTCTTCGGAGATTGAGGGATAATGATGATGAGATTTACATACAGTGATAAGTCAAAACTGAATTAAACTTTTTCATTCTTGAAAATTCTCTGAGCATTTCCGCCCAGTGGGTTCCAACTTAAGGCCGTATTATTAGCCCTACCTTCTTTTAGCTTACCCTTTCTTTTCTCTTCCATTTCTTCTTCACTCACCAATTTCTGTTAATTTTTATACATATCAGGTTAGCTGTTTTTTTCTTTCAGTCTGTTCCCTTGGAGTTCCCCTTCCACTCTGAAGTAACTTATCAAGGTTTTTTCCTAAATGTACATAGTTTCTTCCTAAAGAAAAAAAAAATCACCATTATCATTTGGTCAACTATTTTTTCTCCTTCTGTTGCATAGATTTTTTTCATAAATTGTTTAGTTGCTTTTGGTTGGTTGATAGGGGATTCCTTCAGACTATAAATTCACTTGGACCTCAATAATATTAAAACGTGTATGAGAGTTTCACTGCATCTACTTAAGAGAAAGGTTGAGGAACACCAGGTTGACATTATAATTAAATTTCACCAATATTTTTCTTAGGTTTATATGGAGTAGGGTGATAACCTTGATTAACAGACCCTCTGAAGACATAGCATCATTGCAGTAGCCTCAGTAAAATAGAAAAAAAAAAAAGGCATTAGTCTTGTGAAACAGAAATGTTGTGATTCTTGTGGCCCAAAGACATTGTTCCTAATGACAATGCAGTTTCTATCTATCTGCCCAAGTTCGAGTGATAAAGACGGTTGGGCCACAGTAAAATAGTGAACTTGGTGGAACGTATCTTGTATCCTTCCTAGTTTTCCCATTGGATGCCTTTTCCCCATTTGCAAATGACTTTGGGCATCTACTGCTCTCCTACTCTTTAATCATCTCTCCCCAGTCACTAGCACATTAGAAAAATAATAATAAATAATTTGTATTTTCCCAAATGGCAGATAATAAAAAAATAACCTTAAATTTTCCAAGTGGCTAATAATAAAGTTGTAACTGTAACAGATATTTATAGGCTAAGCCTGGTATTAATAAGTTATGTTTATGTGAGGACTGAGGGCAGGAATTGTGTGCGATATCTCATTCTATTCCTTTTTGAGGATATCACAGTGCCTGACATGTAGTAGGTGCCCAGTAATGAATTAAAGAAGAAATTAAGGACACCTTGTTTAAAGAGCTTCAAGGTACTGATAAAAGGTATGAAGGGGTACAATGTCACAGAAATTTAGAATAATACAAGCATATCTCAGAGATTTTTGGGTTCCATTCCAGACCCTGCAGTAAAGTGAATATTATAGTAATGTGAGTCAAATGAATTCTTTGGTTTCCCCCTGCATGTAAAAGTTATGTTTACACTACACTGTGGTCTTTTAAGTGTGTGATAGCGTTGTGTCTACAAAAAATATGTACATGTCTTAATTGAAAAAAGACTTTATTATTAAAAAATGCTAACCATCTTCTAAGCTTTCAGTGAGTTGTAATCTTTTTGCCTGTATGTTGATGGCTGCTGATTGATCAAGGTGGTGGTTACTGAAGGTAGGGGTGGCTGTGGCAGTTTCTTAAAATAAGTTTGCAATGAAGTTTGCCACATTGATTGACTCTTCCTTTCACAAACAATTTCTCTGTAGCATGTGATGCTGTTTGATAGCATTTTACCCATAGTAGTATTTCTTTCAATATTGGAGTCAATTCTTTCAAACCTGCCATTGCTTTATCAACTAAGTTTATATAATATTCTAAATCTTGTGTTGTCATTTCAACAATCTTTACATATTCACTAGGAGTAGATTCCTTCTCAAGAAACCAGTTTCTTTGCTCATTCATAAGAAGCAGCTCCTCATCCATTCAAGTTTATCAGGAGATTGCAGCAATTCCGTCCCATCTTCAGGCTCCACTTCTAATTCTAGTTCTCTTGCTATTTCCACCACATCTGCAGTTACTTCCTCCAAAGACATTTTCAGCCCTTCAAAGTCATCCAGGAGAGCTGCAATCAACTTCTTCCAAACTCCTGTTCATGTTGATATTTGGACCTCTTCCCATGAATCACAAAGGTTCTTAATGGCATGTAGAATGGTGAATCTTACACAGAGGGTTTTTAATTTACTTTGTCTATGAAAGCTGCCTATTTATGGCAGCTCTAGCCTTATAAAATGTATTTGTTTTTTTTTAAAGATGTATTTATTTATTTCAGAGAGAGAGAGCATGCACACAGGAATGGGGTGGGGGGAGGGGCAGAGGGAGAGAGAATCTCAGGCAGACTCCACACTGAGCGTGGAGCCCATCATGGGGCTTGGTTGCACCACCCTGAGATTATGACCTGAGCCAAAAAACCAAGAGTCGGATCCTCAATGTACTGCACCACCCAGGCACCCCCAAATTGTATTTTTTAATAAGACTTGAATGTCAGAATTACTCCTTGACCCATGGGTTGCAGAATCGATGTTGTGGTAGCAGGTATGAAAATGATTTTAATCTTGTACATTTGCATCGGAGCTCTTGGGTGACTGGGTACCTTGTCAATGAACAGTACTACTTTGAGAGGAATCTTTCTTTTTTATTGAGCAGTAGGTTTCAAAAGTGGGCTTAAAATGTGTAGTAAACCACACTGTCAACAGATGTGCTCTCATCTAGTTTTTCTTGTTCCGTTTTTACAGCATGGACAGAGTAGATTTAGCATAATTCACAAGGGCCCTAGGATTTTCTGAGCGGTAAATGAGCTTTGACTTCAACTTAAGCTCACCAGTTGCGTTAGTCCCTAACCAGAGAGTCAGCTTGCCATTTGAAGCTTTGAAGCCAAGCATCGACTTCTCCTCTCTAGCTATGAAAGTCCTACATGGCATCTTCTTTCAATACAAGGCTGTTTCATCCACAAAAATGTTGTTTAGTGTAACCCCCTTCATTAACTATTTAGCCAGATCTTCTCCATAACTCGCAGCTTCTGTATCAGCACTTGCTGCTTCACCTGGCACATTTTTGTTATGGAGCAGTTTCTTTACTTAAACCTCATCAACCAACTGCTGCTAGCTTCATACTTGTCTTCTGCAGCTTCCTTACCGCTCTTTGCTTTCATAAAATTAAAGAGAGTGAGGGCCTTGGCTCTGGGTTTGGCTTTGGCTTAAGGGAATGGTGTAGCTGGTTTTATCTTCTAGCAAGACCACTAAAACTTTTTCCATATCAGCAATAAAGCTGTTTCATTTTCTTACCATTTTTGTGTTCACTGGAGTAACACTTTTAATTTCCTTCAAGAAGTTTTCTTTTTCATTCACAATTTGGCTAACTGGCGTAAGAGGCCTAGTTTTTGGCCAATCTCAACTTTTTTGACATGTCTTCTTTTCACTAAGCTTAATCATTTCTAGCGTTTAATTTAAAATGAAAGATGTGTAACTTTCCTTTCATTTGAACAGTAGAAGCCATTGTGGGGTTATTAATTAGGCTAATTTAAATATTACTGTGTCTCAGGGAATAGGGAGGTCCAAGGGGAGGGAGAGAGACAGGGTTGGTGGAGTAGTCAGAATATGAACAACATTTATTAAGTTCACTCTCTTATATGGGTGTGATGCCTCAAAACAATTACCATAGTAACCTCAAAGATCACTGATTACAGAGCACTATAACAAATACAATAATAATTAAAAAGTTTGAGATATTGTGAGACTTACCAAAATGGACAGAGACACGAAGTGAGCAAATGCTGTTGGAAAAATGGCTCTGGTAGAAGGGCTTGTTGGGTTGTCACAAACCTTCAGTCTGTAAAAAATGCAGTATCTGTGAAGTGCAATAAACGGAAGCACAATAAAAAAGAGGTATGCCTGAAAATCTGAATGAACTTTATTGTAAAGAAGATATATAGCTGGGTAACAGGTACATCATTAATCCTCAGGGAAGTGCAAATCAAAACCACAATGAGATATGACCTCACACTTGTCAGAATGGCTAAAATCAAAAAGAAATAAGTGTTGGTGAGGATGTGAAGAAAAAAGAACCCTTGTGCACTGTTGATGGGAGTGTAAGTTGGTGCAGCCACTATGGAGAACAGTATGGATGTTTCTCAAAAAATTAAAAATAGAACTACCATAAAAAAAGGTATACCTGTATCAGAAATTATTTATTTTTTCAATTTTAATTCCATTATAATTAACATACAATGTTATATTAGTTTCAGGTATATAACAATAGTGATTCAGCAACTCTATACATTACTCAGTGGTCAAGATAAGTGTACTTTTTTTTTTATTAGTACAGTTGACACAGAATGTTACATTAGTTTCAGGTATATAACTTAGTGATTTGACAAGTTTATACATTATCTATGTTCACCACAGTATAGATACCCATAATCTGTCCCATTTTGTTGCTATTACAATATCATTGACTGTATTCCTTATGCTCTTATTCCTTATGCTTTTATTCCTATGACTTAGTCATTCCATAACTGGAAGTCAGTGTCTCCCTTTCCCCTTCACCCATTTTGTCCAGTCTTCCACTTGCTACCCTCTGGTAACCATCAGTTTATTCTCTGTATTTATAGTGGTGCTGATTCTGCTTTTTGTTTGTTTTTTATTTTTTAGATTCCATTTATGAGTGGAATCATATAGTATTTGACTTTCTCAGTCTGACTTATTTCACTTAACATAATATCCTCTAGGTCCATCCATGCTGTCCCAAAATGTCTAATGCCATCCTTTTTTATGGCTGTGTAATATTCCATTGTATACATATACCACATTTTCCTTATCCACTTGGACACTTGGGCTGCTTCCATGTCTTGGCTATTGTAAATGATGCTGCAGTAAACATAGAGTGCATGTTTCTTTTCAAGTTAGTGTATTTATTTTCTCTGGGTAAATACCCAGTAGTGAAATTATTGAATCATATGGTATTTCTATTTTTATTTTTTTTGAGGAAGCTCCATACTGTTTTCCACAGTAGCTATACCAGTTTACATTCCCACCAACAGTGCATGAAGGTTTTCTCCATATCCTCACTGATACTTGTTGTTATGATAAGTATACTCTGTATCCTCTTTACCTATATCATCCATCCCTTCACCCACCTCCTCTCAGGTAACCATCAGTTTGTTCTCTAAGAATCTGTTTTTTTGTTTGTCTGTTTTTTCTCTGTCCCTTTGTTTTGTTTCTTAAATTCCACATATGAGTGAAATCTTACGGTATTTGTCTTTCTCTGACTTATTTCACTTAGCATTATACCCTCTAGGTCCATCCATGTTGCTGCAGATGGGTAAATTTCATTCTTTATATGGCTGATAATATTCCATTGTGTATATATACCACAACTTCTTTATCTATTCATCTATGGATGGACAGGGGTTGCTTCCATATCTTGGCTATTGTAAATAATGCTGCAGTAAGCATAGAGGTGCATGTATCTTTTCAAATTAGTGTTTTTGTATTCTTTGGATAAATACCCAGTAATGGAATGACTCGATCATATGGTATTTACATTTTTGAGGAAACTCCATGCAGTTTTCCACAGTGGCTGCCCCAGTTTGCAGTCCACCAACAGTGCCTAAGTTTCCTTTTTCTGCATATCTTTGCCAACACTTGTTTATCTTGTTGATTTTAGCCACTCTGAGAAGAGTGAAGTGATATATCACGTGGTTTTGATTTGCATTTCCCTGATGTTTAGTGATGTTGAACATGTTTTCATGTGTCTGTTGGCCATTTCTGTGTCTTTGGAGAAATGTCCATGTCTTCTGCCCATTTTTTAAGTGGATTATTTGATTTTTGGTGTCGAGTTGTATAAGTATATATTTTGGATACCAACCCTTTCTTGGATATGCCATTTGCAAATATCTTTCCTATTCAGTAGTTGTCTTTTAGTTTTGTTCATTGTTTCCATTGCTGTGCAAGAGTACCAATAGTTTATTTTTGCTTTTGTTTCCCTTGCCTTAGGAGACATATTTGGAAAAATGTTGCTGTGGCTGATGTCAGAGAAATTCTGCCTGTGCTCTCTTCTAGGATTTTTGTGGTTTCTGGACTCACATTTAGGTCTTTAATCCATTTTGAGCTTATTTTTGTGTATGGTATCAGGATGTGGTCCAGTTTCATTATTTTGCATGTAGGTGTCCAGTTTTCCCAACATCATTTGTTGAGGAGACTGTCTTTTCCCCATTGCATATATTTGCCTCCTTTGTGGGAGAATTGACCATATCATTTTGGCTCTCTATTCTGTTCTGTTGATGTATGTGTCTGTTTTTGTGCCAGTACCATACTGTTTTGATAACTCCAGCTTTGTAGTGTATCTTGAAGTGTGGGATTGTGATACTCCAGTTTTGTTCTTCCTCAAGATTGCTTTGACTATTCAGGGTGTTTTATGGCCCCATACAAATTTTGTATTATATGTTCTAGTTCTGTGAAAAATGCTGTTGATATTTTGATAGGGATTGCATTAAATGTGTAGATTGCTTTGGGAAGTATGGGCATTTTAAAAATACTGGTTTTCCCAGTCCATGAGCAAGGAATGTTTTTCCATTTGTGTTATCTTCAGTTTCTTTCATCAATGTTTGATAGTTTTCAGAGTATAGGTCTTTTACTTCCTCAGTTAAGTTTCTTCCTAGATATTTTATTAGTTTTGGTGTAATTGTAGATGGGCTTGTTTTCTTAATTACTCTTTCTGCTACTTCATTGTTAGTGCATAGAAATGCAATGGGTTTCTGTGTATTTATTTTGTATCCTGTGACTCTACGGAATTCATTAATCAGCTCTAGTAGTTTTTGGTGGAGTCTTGAGGGTTTTCTGTATATAATGGCATCTGCAAATAGTGAATATTTTACTTCTTCCTCACTAGTTTAGATGCATTTTATTTCTTTTTGTTGTCTGATTGTTGGTTGGGGCTTCTGGTATTATGTTGAATAAAAGTGCAGAGAGTGGACATCCATGTCTTGATCCTCATCTTAGGGGAAAGCTCTCAGTTTTTCACCATTGAGTATGATGTTAGCTGTGGGTTTTTAATATATGGCCTTTATTATGTTGAGGTATGTTCCCTCTAAACCTGCTTTGTTGAGGGTTTTTATCATGAATGGATGTTGTGCTTTGTCAAATGCTGCTTCTGCATCTGTTGAAATGAGCATATGGTTTTTGTCATTTTTTGTTGATGTAATATATCATGTTGATTGATTTGCAAATAAGGAATAACCCTTGCATCTAGGGCTAAATCCCACTTGACTGTGGTGAATGATTTTTTTTAATGCATTGTTGGATTTGGTTTGTTGAGGATTTTTGTATCTATGTTCATCAGAGATATTGACCTGTAGTTCACTCTTTTTTTTGTAGTGTTTTTATCTGGTTTTCATATCAGGGTAATACTGGTCTCATAGAATGAATTTGGAAACCCCTTCTTCTATTTTTTGGAATAGTTTGAGAAGAATAGGTATTAACTCTTCTTTAAATGTTTGGTAGAATTCACTTGTGAAGCCATGTGGCCCTGGACTTTTGTGTGTTGGGAGTTTTTTGATTCTGTTTCATTGCTGGTAATCAGACTATTGAAATTTTCTATTTCTTCCTGATTCAGTTTTGGGAGGTTATATATTTCTAGGAATTTATCCCTTTCTTCTAGGTTGTCCAATTTTTGTTGACATATCATTTTTCATAATCTCTTATAATCCTTTGTATTTCTATGGTGTCAGCTATTCTTCCTCTTTCATTTCTGATTTTATTTGAGGCCCTCCCTTTTTTGTTTTTTGTTTTTTTGATGAGTTGGCTAGAGATTTATCATTTTTGCTGATTTTCTCAAAGAGCCAGCTCCTGGTTTTGTTGATCTGTTCTATTATTATTTTTATTATTATCCTGGTTTCGTTGATCTGTTCTATTATTATTATTATTATCATTATTATTATCATTATCCTGGTTTTGTTGATCTGTTCTATTATTATTATTATTATCCTGGTTTCGTTGATCTGTTCTATTATTATTATTATTATTATTATCCTGGTTTCGTTGATATGTTTTATTATTATTATTAGTTGTTGTTTGTTTCTGTTTCACTTATTTCTGCTTCAATCTTTATTATTTTCTTCATTCTCCTGGTTTTGGGTTTTGTTTGTTTTTTTTTCAAGCTCCTCTAGGTGTAAGGTTAGGTTGTTTATTTGAGATTCTTCTTGCTTCTTGAGGTAGGCCTGTATTGCCATAAACTTTCTCCTTAGATCAGCTTTTGCTGCATCCCAAAGATTTTGGACCATTGTGTTTCATTTTCATTTGTCTCCATGTATTTTTTTTATTTCCTCTTTGATTTCTTGGTTGACCCGTTCATTGTTTAGTTGCATGTTATTTAACCTCCATCTATTTGTGGTCCTTCCATATTTTTTCTTGTAGTTAATTTTTAGTTTCATAGAATTGTGGTTGGAAAAGATGTACGGTATGACTTCACTCTTTTTGAATTTGTTGAAACTTGCTGGTCTGATTCAACTCAAGTCCAAGGTGGCCCCAGACTGCCCCACCTGCAACATAGGAGATGTAGTTGACTTTTTGAACACACAGAAATAGTCACAAACAGTTTGACAAAATGGGGAGACAGACGAATATGTCCCAAATCAAAGAACAGGACAAAAATCACACCAAGAGAGCTAAATGAAATGAAATAAGTAATACGCCTGATTTAAAATAATGGTCATAAAAATACTCACTAGACTCAAGAAAAGAGAGGGGGACCTCAGTGAGAGCATCACAAAGAGAGAGAAAATATAAAAAATAACCAATCAGAGATGAAGAACTCAATAATTGAAATTTAAAATACACTAGAGGGAATAAATGGTAGACTAGAGGAAACAGTAGAATGGATCAGTGACTTGGAGGACAGAATAATGGAAAACAAGTTGAACAGAAAAGAGAAAAAAGAACAATAAAAAATGAAAATAGATTAACAGCATTCAGCAACACCATTAAGCATAATAACATTCCCACTGTAGAGATCCCAGAAGGAGAAGAGAGAGAAAAGGGGACAAAAAAATGTATTTGAAGAAACAGTAGCTGAAAACTCCCCAAATCTGGGGAAGGAAACAGGAATCTAGATCTAGGTAGACATAAAAAGCCCCCAACAAAATCAACCCAAGAAGGTCTACACCAAGACACATAGTAATTAAAATAGCAAAAAGTAGTGATAAATCAAAATTTAAAAGCAGCAAGAGAAAAGAAAACAGCTATAAAAAAGGGAGGGGCGCCTGGGTGGCACAGCGGTTAAGCGTCTGCCTTCGGCTCAGGGCGTGATCCCGGCATTATGGGATCAAGCCCCACATCAGGCTCCTCTGCTATGAGCCTGCTTCTTCCTCTCCCACTCCCCCTGCTTGTGTTCCCTCTCTCGCTGGCTGTCTCTATCTCTGTCGAATAAATAAAAATAAAAATCTTTAAAAAAAAAAAAAGGGAAACCCAATAAGGCTATTGGCTCATTTTCTAGCAAAAATTTTGCAGGCCAGAAGAAAATGGCATGGTATATTTAAAGTGCTCAGAGAAAAAAATCAACCAAGAATACTCTATCTAGCAAGGCTATCATTCAGAATAGGAGAGACCAAGTTTCCCAGACAAACAAAAGTTAAAGGGATTCATGACCATTATACCGGCCCTACAAGAAATGTTAAAGGGGATTCTTTGAGTGGAGAGGAAAGACCATAAGCAAGAATAAGAAAAGTAGGTAGCACAAAAGCAGTAAAATTAAATATATCTATAAAAATCAATAAAAGGATTCACAAAATAAAAGGATGTAAAGTATGACACCATATACCTAAAACAAGGGGGGAGGAGTAAAAATTTAGTGCTTCTAAAGTGGGTTCAAACTTAAGCGACCATCAAATTAATATAGACTACTAAATGCATAAGATGTTATATATAAACCTAATGGTAACCATAAATCAAAAATCGATAATAGATATGCAAAAAATAAAGAGAAAAGAATCTAAATAAATCACTAAAGAAAGCCAGCAAACCATGAGAGAGCAAGAGAAGAAAGGAACAGAGGAGAGCAATAAAAACAACCATAAAACAAGTAACAAAATGGTAAAGTACATACTTATCAATAATTACTTTGAATGTAAATGGAATAAATGCTCCAATCAAAAGACATAAGACTATTTCTGTGTGTTTAAAAAGTCAGCTACATCTCCTGTTCTTGAAACCAGTGACCATGTGAAGAAGAGGTCCTGTAGTGCCCTGCAGTGAATGTCCCCTGTTCATCAGAACCTGGCATTTTTTCAGAGGTGTTTCCTATGTGTTGCATGCACCCTACTGTTGTGCTGAGCCACATTTGCCTTCAGTCCAGTTGTCTGCAGTGGTTCTCTTTGCCCATTGTGGGCAGGGTTTGGTTCCTATGTTGTGGGTGGGGCAGTCTGGGGCCACCTTGGACTTGAGTTGAATCAGACCAGGCATTTGCCAGAGCTGTGGTAGCACTGAACTACAAGACACTTTCACTGTGTTGTCCCCTGAAAGCTTTAATTGGTGGGTGGGACCTGCAGTTAGACCAGATGTCTGCTCCCAGCTCATTGCTGGGGCTGCAGCTGAGCTGGTGTGTGTGGTTATCTCCGGAGCTGAGTCTGGTGATTTTCAAAGTTTCAGGTGTTAAGACCCACTGATATAAGAACTTGAAAAGTTAGGCCCTTCTGGTTTTCAAAGCTAAATATTATGGGGACTTGTCTTCCCAGTGTGGGTCCCCCTTTCTTAGGGTGCCTGGTGTGGGTGGGGTCTGCTCCTGTCCCCTCTCTTTACCCATAGTGACCTTCCCACTTGCGGACAGTCCTACAAGTCCATTTGACTCCTGACCATGTCTCTGCTCTTTCTATCCTCTTCAATGCAGCCTCTTCTCTACCTTTAGCTGTGGAGAGTCTATTTGACCAGTCTTCAGGCTGTTTTCTGGGTTATTTACGGTGATGTGGGTATTATCTAGTTGTATCTGTGTGATGAGGTGAGCCTAAGAAATTCCTACTCCACCATCTTCCCTTGAAATCCCTATATTAGAAATACTTTAAAAAGCTAACCTTGAAGGTAAATCTGAAGTAATCATCTTGGTGTAGCCAGAAATGAGGATGTGGGGTGTATGTGTTGTGTGTGTGTGTGTGTGTGTGTGAGAGAGAGAGAGAGAGATGGGGGAAGAGCATGAGAGATGGTTTACTTTTCACTATGGAGGTGAAAGAATGAGCATCTTGAATCTCCAGTATCTGTTCACTTTCCACCTATTATTTGCTGAAGGAAGATGTGATTGACTTTGATTCCAGCCATTTTTCTAGAAGAAGAGGGAGAGCAGGAGACAAGAAAGTATGTGTAGAATATAGATTGTGTAGGAAGTTCTTGCCCAAGGACTGAAAGGGACTTTGTGCATGCATGCATACTTTTGTGTCTGGGTGCATGCATGTGTGTATGTATGTATGATGAGTTAGGCATGAATTGTCCTGTGACCATTGGTTATTTTCCTTATGTCTGTGTTGAATAAGGAAGGTAGATAAGTTGAGGATGGATCAGTAGGTAAGAGCTAGATTAGAGAGGGACTTATATGACATGGCAGAGAATTTGGTTTTATTCTAAATATAATGGCAGTTTAAGGAGATGGGTTGAGTGGTATGATGTGGGGGAAGTGGTGGTGGGGAGTGTTTAGAGTAGGACAGGGAAGGTTGCAAGTTTCTGTCTGAAACAAGAGTTCAGTTCTAAACAAATATGGAGTTTGGTTTGTGATCACAAGTGAATAGACACAGACACAGCTTGCAAATGTTTTACAACTTTTCAAATGAGTTAAAACATCTCAACATTGTTTTCTGCTATCTTCTAAAACATGTACTAGATTTTCTTGTTTATTATGGGATAATGACACATTTGAAATGAAATATGAAATATCATCTAAAGCTATGAGTTATAATTTCCGTTTGAATTAAAATTATTACTTGCCTTGAGTATTTTGGGCTAAGATGATATTGCCAGTCAAGTGGTACATAAAATATTTTCTAGGTATTGACAGTTGTAATTATAATAAAAATTGGATTTTAATAAAGAGTTCTGAGGAAATTATTGTTTTTGCACTTGAACTGCTGATTAATTAAATTGAAAGTGTTCCAACTGCTTTTGCCCTGAGCGTCATTGTAATAAATAATGACATAGATATTGTTGGTACATTTAAGAAATAGGTCAGGAAGAAAGAAAAAGGGAAGGGAAGAGAGAGGATAGAGAAATGGAGTGGATGAATGAAAGAGAGGAAGAGTGGATAAAGAAACACACAGATGGGAAAATACAAAAAGAAGCCCATGGCACTGAAAGTTGTGTAATTAGGAGAAGAAAAACCACTCTAAATATTTCATACAAAGGCAACATAATATAGGGAATTAATTACCAAAAGTGTTGGTAGGGCCGGAGAAGCAAAAAGTGGATGATGAATTTACCAAGAGATCGGCAACTGCAGAAAGCCACTACCCCTCCTAGGGCTAGCAGAGAAAAACTGAAAATGGTGTTAAGCAGAGCCCATAAGTACCATGGTGCTAGGATTGTTGGAGTGCCACTGCTACCCTTGGAGCCCAGAGCCTGCACTTCTAACGATGTAAAAAGTCTTGTCCATGATGCTGGACTCACCCTGAAGGATCCTGGAGCCTGTAGTCACTGTTGTTGCTCAGCTTGTGCTGGTGCTGCTCCTACTCCTGGAACCAGGGCCCATGATTAACCTTGCTGAGCTTCCTGGAATATTGTTGCTGCCTTTGCAGGAACTAGGAAAGGAAGGAAAAAATTAAAATGGTGTATCTTCCCCTGCCATCTCATTTTCACCAGTATATCCTAGTAGCAGAACTTAATTGGAAACTAGCTATCAAGAGAGTGTGAGAAAGGTAGTCTATATAGGCTTCTAGCCCCCTGAAATCAAGGGAGAAAATGGAAGAGCAGGCATGGAACTAAGAGCCAAAAAAGAAAAAGCACAGAGAGAAGTTATAAAATACTGATTCTTTAATCATAATAGAGAAAAGAAACATTTTTGCAACTTTTCTGATTAATGTCAAGACCCCTTTTTTTTCATTTTTTTTTCTGGTTGAAAGAAAGATTAGGTTATAAAGACTGGTTGAAAACTTTGAAAGTGAGATATGTCAGGGTATTTTAGTTTCAAGCAACGGAACTGGACCCTGGTTCACCGAAGAGAAAATACATTTATTATAAGGATATTGGATAGTGCTCAGAAATGTGAAATATCTAGTCTCTGGATAAGAAATTGTCATAGCTCTGGATAGCTAGTTTGCAGAAACTAATGGATGCCTTGTTCAAGGTGCTACGTGATGTTTGGATCAGCTTCATTATTTTCCACTTAAGGTTCACATTTACCAGTAGAGAGGCAATCTGATCTACCTTTGGTTAGTTGCCTATGGCAGAGCTGAGTAGTTGGGATGGAGAACATATGTGGCACTATCTCACTTTGCACCACTACTTGATCCACTACAAATTGCAATGACGCAGTTAAAACTGAACAGCATTTTAGGTGCCATGCATACGGCTGTATTATGAAATTTAGCTCTGTTGTACTTTTTACTTACCAGTGCATACCCATCATGTCAAAACAAGAAGAGAAAAGTAGACTCAGGTGTGCTTTTAAAGCACAGTGGAGTGTGGATTATTTTGTTATCAAATTAGATGACAAGGCATTGGGTGTTTATTATTGTGTGTGTTTATTATGTGTCGACAGTGTAGTTGTGCTAAAAGAATACAACATATGTTGATGTCACCAAACTAAGCACCCATCACAATATTCCCATTAGGGAAAATTAGAAATTTAAAGTGGAATATTTTGTTGTAGCAAAATTTCTTTTTTTTTTTTTTTTAAAGATTTTATTTATTTATTTGACAGAGATAGAGACAGCCAGTGAGAGAGGGAACACAAGCAGGGGCAGTGGGAGAGGAAGAAGCAGGCTCATAGCAGAGGAGCCTGACGTGGGGCTTGATCCCATAACGCCGGGATCACGCCCTGAGCCAAAGGCAGATGCTTAACCGCTCTGCCACCCAGGCGCCCCTGTAGCAGAATTTCTTAACAAAAGTAAAAAATGAAAATGAGGCCAATCAAAGAAAGTTGCCAAATGGCTCATTTGTTGGCCAGTCCACTTACCATGATGAGTTAACTAACTCACATTTGATTGTAGCAGATGAACAAATGTGTCCAGAGAAAATAAACTTGTTTAAAACTATTAGCTTTTCAATGAGAATATTTTCTCGAAGAGTTGAGGACATTAGGAACAACAATTTACTGTCAATTAAAAAACAAGGCTAATGATTTTGAGTGCTTTTCCTTGGTTCTTGTTCAGTTTACAGATGTTCTTGGTAATTCTCTGCTTTTGTTTATTTGAGGAGTTGGTACAGAGTTTGAAGTGACTGAAGAATAAGGCTCTATGAAGTTAGTGTGGAATAACAAGAAGCAAGAACATTTCAAAGGATCTGAGAAAATTCAGTACAACCTGAAGTGGAATCTGCTAAGATGTGTTAAAATTGATGATAACAAAAATATGGATAAAGTAGAAAAAGACTAAGTTGGACACATTTACAAACCTTGTGAAAATGTAACATGTTTAAAGCTCCTGGTTATTCATTGTGTTGTGAGTAGGTACCTCGTAGGAAATACTTGAATCATTGCGGATTACTGAATCGGTATTGTCAAAAGTAAACCATTCCTTCTTGTGAATTTAACCATCAGTTCTATGTATTTTTTTTTTCGTCAGAAATAGAAACTGAATATCATGACTTGCTCTATTACATAGAAGTTTGGTGGCTTAGAAGTGGTAAAATTTTATGCAGGTTTTTGAACTCAGGGGGAACAGTTGAACTGTATCTGCATGAGAAAAATACCCTTATCACTGTTATTGAACACTGAGTAGCTTTGGAAATTTGTTTTTGCATTGATAGTTTCTGAGTTCAGCTTAGAGTTACAAGGCAAAAGTATACTTATCTGTGGAACTTATACTGTGGTAAAGTCATTTTAACTTCAAAGACCACTAATCTTTATCACAAATTTCAGCTGCTTTGTATGCTTCTCATGCTGCCAAAAGCTAAAACAAGTAGCAAACTCTCCAATCCTACACAATTGTCAGTGAATATATTTTCCCAGCTCAAACTATGGTTCCAATAGCATTTTTTAGACTTTGATGCAAATGCAAAAAAATTATGTATTTAAAAATTCATTTAATTGTGCAGATGTAGAACTACACTCAACCTTAATCAGTAGTGTAATGACATGATAAAACACAAAGACCAGGAGAAGAATCTAATTCAATTCTAGAAGTGTCCTTTAAGTGATGTGTATGGTCAATATCAGTACTTGACACTTATCTGTATGAAAAGACATTTCTCAGTTGAAATTCATAAAATCATATTACAGATCAGCATTAACAGAAGAATATTGCAATTGATCTGAATGATTTGGAGTACTAACTTTGAATCCCAACTCAGTAAAAATGTTATACTACCCCAAATGAATTCCGTTATATTCTTATTAATGGAACCTATTTTGTTAACATTCGATTATTTGAATTTTGTCAATAAGAAATTTGTGGAAATGTGTTTTCTCTCTTACATTAATAGTACATATTATTCTTAATTTTGCCTTTTGACCTGATGCTGGCAGGCTGGGTCCAGGGACCCAGAGGGGGTCCTGCAGGACCAGTCAAAGAGGGTCTTGGCTTTGCATAGGATAAAAATCAAATGTAAGCCAGCAGGAAGAGAGAGCAGAATTTATTGAATATATGGAAAGAGCAGATCCAGACAGAGTGTCTGGGAGGCTGGGAAGGAAAGCAGCATGAGTTTCGTCTTTGGGGTCTGGAGGGTTTTTTTGTGGTTTTTTTTTTTTTGGTTTTTTTTTTTTTTTTTTTTTTTGTTATTAAGGATGATGGTCTGGTTTCCTCTCAGGCATCCAGGAACTGGTTAAAACAAAGAGGAGGGCCCAGGTGTTATTCCTGGGAGCCAGGGGGCCTTGGTGTCAAGATGTCTAGCTCCCATGGTCTTGAATACTCATACGATGGCTTCATCCAGTCATTCTCATCTGTTTCCTCCTTAGGTATTATCTATTCTAGAGAAATCATTAACTCCAGTCCCTTTTGAGGAGGAGGTATGCTATTTGCATTACAAAGCATGTCTGAAGTGGTGTGGGGGTGCAGATCCTAGCCAGAATAGAAGCAGGAAAAGGAGCAAAAGCAGACTTTTATGGAGTCCTTTAGTTTCCCTATCTCAGACCCACAAAACTTAAAATATTTACCATCTGGCCTTTTACAGAAAAGGTTTGCTTTGAATTAGGCAAGTAAATACCAGTAGATACTAATCTGAAATCTGTATATTGTATTGTTTTTCTTTGTGTAAGCAAGAAGAATTTACTTCTCTTTAGCTTGAAACATCCAGTTTACTATCACCTCCTGGCTAAAGGATTTTTTTGGAGGAAACTTTGAACTTGAATTGTTATTTACAACTTAAGAATGTAATTAAACATGGTTGGTCTCAGCATTATCATGTACTTTTTTGCACTTTTGCAAAGTGTGGACCAGCCAGAAGCAACTGTAGACTGTGGACAAAACTAGAACAACTATCTTCATCTTTGGTTCTGAATGTCAGAGCTCCTTTCTCCAGTGAAACTTTATCCTAGCATTATGAAAGCACAATCTCCTCTAGAGATTAGGTTGGTAGGAGTAGACTAGGTGTGGAGGGGTAGTATAAATGCTTCCTTCTCTTTCCCGGTGTAGCTTACCAGTTCATCCTTAATTACTTCTATATAGTCTAGCAATGAGCTAGCAGCACTGCCTGAAAAGTCTTATCTACACCCATATTCTAAACTTTTGACTCTAATATTAGAAACTTCCAAGAACCTTGTTCATAAATGTGATTATTTATTCCATTAGTATCATATCAGGCTCAACTATTTCTCCAGGATTTTGATATTATCATGTTTAACCCTATCATTGAGGTGATCACAGCCAGAAGAACTGCTCTGAGTACCTGCAGAGCTTTGCCAGCATTCAACATTAGCCTTTGGCAAGACTCCAGAAGCCACTGGTGAATCTTGGCCATCTGGTCTTCTACACTTGCAGTTTGTGCCAAATAGTGAGGCAACAATTTGGCGCATTTTGATTAATGGTAGGTTTCGCAAGAGTTAGGCTTTCAGGGAGCTAAATGTGACAAGATGAGTAGAACAATTTTCTGAATACTGTAAGCTGAGTAAAGGAGAGAATGTCAAAAGGCATAAGGAGCAAAGTTCAGGAAGGAACTAAAATGTATAGAGTAGCAGACACTGGCTAGGTGTTTCACACGTATCATTGTACTAAATTTACAGCAAAACATCTGGGAGTGAGATATTACCATGCGTATTTTACAGATGAAACTCAGAGGTAAAGTAATTCAAAGTTGTAACTGGTAGATCAGAAGCCCAGTCTGTCTGTCAATACTTGGCTTATAATACAGTTGACATGAATAGATATTATAGCAAAAGGAGGAAAGGCCAATAATAAACCAGCAGTTTGAGACATCTCTGACTTCAGCTTCATCAGATGGTGTTTTATTGGGAAACCCAGTTGTGTTTGATATAAAGTTCTTTTCTGGGACTGGAATTGCAGAAAATATCCTGGTCTCTATTTTGGTTGTTAAGCTCTAGGAGGAAGCTCTCTTGACTTTGCCTTAGTAAAATGCACAAGGGCACTTCTGAGGATATGAGATTGAAGAGAGATTTTACATGAGAAAAATACTTAAAGTTTATATATTTTTGCAGATGTGCTTTATGATAGAGAAAGCTTCAAGAGTCCCCATGGACCTAAGAAAAAAGAATAAGAAAGAATTACTAAGAATTAATACAGTATATAGAAATTGTCAGATAATCTCAAGATATGCACTGATCAGACCTTGAGTAATGTCCATTTTTGAATTGTAAAATTTAGGAAAGATAAGAGGTCTACCAAGGAAAACCTAAAATGTGGTCAATTGGCTAAAAAAACAAAACCAAACTAACAATTGATTATTCATTCATTGATCTGTTCATCAAACTTTATCTCCACTATGTGACAACATTTTTGTCAGGCACTGAGGAATATAAGATGTGGTCTTTATCTTAATCTATCTAAGTCAGTTTCCTCATCTATACAATTAGTTCATAATACTTAACCATAAAGGATTTTGTGTGTGTGTGTGTGTGTGTGTGTGCGTGTGTGTGTGTGTGAGGTTTAGGTAAGACAATACATTTAAATTCTTATAAAGCACTTGGCCACATAGTAGGGACTCAATACTATAGTCTAATAAAGAAGACAGAGGAATGAAAAGTGATTATAATTGTAATCAAGATATGTACAAATGCTATGGGTATAACTCCTCAGAGCAGATGGCATTGAATCCTGAAGAAGATGGAACAGAATTGAGAAACTTTGATTTTTAAAAGTGAAAAAGGTGTCTTAGCATAGTGCTAAGTACATAGAAGATAACCAATAAGCACTTACTGAATCATATTGATTCACTAGATTATCAGGAACTGTGAAAGGTCTGAGATTTTACCCTGTTTGCAAGTTAGCCTGCAAGTTACAAGTTTCACGGATGCTGGCAGAAGTTATGAGACTTTGGGTCAGAGCTGCTGGTAGAGGATACCAGACTTTGGGTCAGAGATGAAAGATAGGTTGTTACTTAACTGCAATAGTAGTAGCCAGAGTATCATTTGTGCCAATTCTTTTTACACTTATTCCCCACACAGTGGGCCAAATTATACGTGCAAGTTATAGGAGAGGATTTCTGAGCCCAGGGACCCCCTATCTTTTATAACATGCAGTAAGCATGCCTACCCTTTGCTCTGGAAGGAGACATTATCTTTATCTTCCAAGGCTGTAAGCGACTCTGCCCTTCTTGGCTTTGGAGGCAGATGTTAACTTCCAGGTGTTTTCTGTACAGACCTCCTTGAGAAGACTGTATAGAAGAATAAGAAGCCAGTGACTCTGCCTATAAGACATGTGAAAATGAGAGACCATGGAGAATTATCTTCCAACATAGATTTTTTTAAATTAGAATTATTGTTATATTAAAGAATGAAAAGACAAATTTAGATTTTTATCTTTCTCTATCCACTAAAATAATAGAAACTGAAAACATGTGACCTTTATTTAAAAATCTTCAGAAAAGAGTACATTTTGAAGACAATTTTTTTTTTTTTTTTTAAAGATTTTATTTATCCATTTGACAGAGATACAGCCAGCGAGAGAGAGGGAACACAAGCAGGGGGGAGTGGGAGTGGAAGAAGCAGGCTCATAGCGGAAGAGCCTGACGTGGGGCTCGATCCCAGAATGCCGGGATCACGCCCTGAGCCGAAGGCAAACGCCCAACCGCTGTGCCACCCAGGCGCCCCTGAAGACAATTTTTAAGTAAATTATTGAATGTTGCTGAATACACAGATCGAACACTGCAGGTTTTTTACATATTAAGTAATGAGGCTATATCAATATCTGGGGACAATCATGAAATTTAAGATGTTTTAAATTTAAAAAATAAGTTTATTTCAAGACTCATTCTCTTTGTCAAATTCCTTAATGAAAAATGAAACCCCAGATACCATACTTATGTTCTTTTAATTTTTTGTTTTTTTTTAATTAATAAATATTGATGCACTCTTTGCATCAAGTAGGAGTTGGTTAGCAGCTTGACTTGTATTGCTCTCAAACAAACAAACAACAACAAAAATGCAAACCGAAGACCTATGAAAACAAACCAACAGCCAAAATTACTGTCTGTATCTTTAAATTCTTAAATGTGTTTTGGAATTTGTTGGGCAAAGTTAGGTTGGTTTTAAAATTTAGCGCAGTGACTCAGTTGCAGCTGTTTCAAATTATTGGTCATGAGCTTTTTATACTATCTGGCTTAATTTAACAGAGCACAGCTTCCTGCCGTTTTTTCCTCTCTGTGATCAAGAATCTGAAATATATACGTCTTAAGGGATTATCTCAGTTGTCATATTTAAGAATAAAAGTCTAGTGTAGGCTTTATGCAGAACGGTTTTCATGCACTTTTTTATTTTAGATACTTTCATCTGGATAGAAAAAAATAATAGGAATTCCAGATGATTATGTATTTTTAAAGTAAGAAACCCATGCTCATCATATCAATTGAGAAAATTTAGGCATATAAAAGAAATACTCCTTTCACTTAGAGATAGCTACTTGAATATTTGGTATATAGCCCAATTACTGTCTTGACATCTGATTTTTGATTTTGTAATGATTAAGATTATTTATTATAACTATAGTGGAAATCAAGAGATACATAAATTACCAATGCTGACCTGCTGAGAACGCTTCTCCTTCAAAAAACACACAAAAAACATTTCCTTATTCACACCAGCAGCACCCACAATACAACAGCAACAAAACAAAAAAGGTATGCTGCTAATATATCTTGACTTCATAAATACTAGCTATTTGACAACAATAAAAATGAGTTAGCACCTACTTGACTGGGTTACTCAAGATCTTTATATAGGCAGGTGTTTTTCCCTGGCCTGTTTTTAATGGCGTCAAGTCACAGTTTGTTGCATTGTAATGTCTAAGTCTGTTGCATATTCTTGGTCTTACTTCTGTATAGAGGAGGAACAGAACTTCGTAACACATGGACTAAAGTTCACATGGACTAAAGTTCATCACTCCTTTCGACTCTCATTTTGCATGTTTATTTGTAGTAAACACATCAGATCCTATACCTTTGAGTGAATTTTGTCTCTTTTAGGTATTTTGGGAGACTGTTGGTATAGTCTAGCTATCCTGTCATTGCTGTTCACATTTTTTAGGGATTAAGCATGGCTGTCTTTTTTTTTTTTTTTTTTTTTTAATAAGAGTGAGAGCAAGAAAGTGAGAGAGACTGTTAAGTGGCATAATTCCATCTATAAATTTTTAGCCACATCTATGGTTCTGCCTTATACTGGAGACTCTGGTTGGGTCCTGTTTGGGCTCTCATTTGAGACTTGACAGACATATGCACTTTTCATCTTTTCATGTGCTCATTGGCCATTCTTTTATCTCCTTGAAGATATGTCTATTCTGATCTTTTGCCCAGTTTTAAATTGAGTTGTCTTTTTATTATTGAGTTTAAGGCTTGTGTATCTTGCTTGCAAATCCCTTATTGTATATGTGATTTACAAATATTTTCTCTCGCTCCATGGTTTGTTTTTTCACTTTCTTGATCATGTTCATTGATGTACAAAAGTTTAAAATTTTTTAAAAGATTTTTTATTTTAATCTCTATACCCAGCATGGGGCTTGAACTCACAACCCTGAGATCAAGAGTTGCATGCTCCATTGACTGAGCTGGCCAGTCACCACCAAAAGTTTTTAATTTTGACGCAGTCCAATTTATCTTTTTTTTTATTGTTACTGCTTTAGTGTCCTATCTGTGAAACTGTGCCTAACCCAAGATTATGCAAGTTTACTTCCCCTTTTTTCTAAGAGTTTTATTGTTTTAGCCTGACATTTAGGTCTTTGATCCATTTCCAGTTAACTTTATATTATGTGAGGTAGGTGTCTATCTAATTTCATTCTTTTGAGTGCAGATATACAGTATTCCCAGCACCATTTATTTCCTATTAAATGTCTTGACGCGTTTGTTGAAAATCAACTCATCATTGATGTAAGGGTTTATTTTTTGAATTTCAGTTCTATTCTGTTGATCTCTATGCCTCTTCTTATGCTGTTACCATACTGTTTAAATTATTGTAGATTTGTTGTAACTTTTGAAATCAGGAAGTGAAGAACATTTTCAACATTGTTTTGGCTACTCTGGGTCCTTTGAATTTCCTTTCAAATTTTAGGATCGGCCTGTCAATATGTGCAAAAAAGCCAACTTGGATTTTGATAATGATTTCTTTGAATTGGTAGATCAGTTTAGTAAGTATTGCCATCTTAGCAATATTAAGACTTCTTATCCTTGGATATGAGATGTCTTCTCATTTATTTAGCTCTTCTTAATTCCTTTCAGCAATGATTGGTATTTTTAGTATACAAGTCTTACACATCTTTTGTTAAATTTATACTAAATATTTTATTCCTTTTGATATAATTATTTTTTAAAGGAAGGTAATCACATGAATAGCTCTTTATATTTTACTTGGATTGTCAAGTGGCTCTTGAAACAATCTGGAGAGGTAGAACAGGAAGTCATTAAAGTCTAAGGGCAGAGAAGACTAGGCTGACTCTTTTCCAACGCACTTTTAGGTAGGAAGCGTCACATATTACATTATTTCTTCTTTGACATCTGGACTTCTTTACAAAGAGGTCTCTTCGTTTATAATTCCTGAGAACTTGGGTCTCCAGAGCTCCTGAGCTCCTAGTTCCTTGTTGGCATTGTATAATCTATTCAACTCCTCTGTTCTTATTCTAATTACCATTTGGTTGTATGAACAGCCCCCAGAACCTTGAGCTCTCCTTTGCTGTGGGGCACCCATATAGCCTTTCAGATCAGTTAAATCAAGCCCAGAGGTCTTTAAGAGTACTAACCTATCATCTTCATATGCCATATATAATCTACATAACCAGCCCTGAAGTGCCTACTGATGTGCCTTTACATTGTAGTCATTAAGCCAAAATCCTAGGGTGCTGCAACTAGGCTCAAACAACTAGGAAGCCCAGTAGGTGATTGGATCTGGGGGCTCAAAGAATGTCTTTGGGACTCTGTTCTGTTTTCTTGGTTCTGCTTCCTTTTATTTGTTGGCTTCAAAACTTGTTTTCTATTTGCTCTGCAAGTGACAAAGACAGGTTGCTTGCATATTTAGTCCACATTGTCTAAATTTAGCACTTTTATGTATTGGTAAGACTAATAACAGAAGCAGCAGCAGTAGGAATAGTAGTAGTAATGGTATGATAGTTAACATTAAATTTATTTGAAACCTTTTCATATGCCATTTACTATGCTAAGTGCCTTATGTGTTTTACTGTATTTAATTTTCATAATGATTCTATGAGAAAGGTATTATTAACAGATACATTTTAAAGATGAGGAAATTAAGAGACAGACCAATTAAGTAACTGGCTTAATCATTTAGCTAGTTAGTGATAGAGTCGAGAATTAAAGTCAAGGCAGAGAGTGTGTGCTTACCACTGTGCTCTTCTGTCAGCTTACTGTCAATCTAGGGAAGAACTCTGTCTTGTTTGTCACATGCCCATTCTCACACCAATTACTCAGTGCAGAAAGATAATGGTCCCATATTTACTCAGAGCTGAGTTATCTACCTGGCCCCATTGGCAAACTTATTAGAACCATATAGCATGGGGGAGGGTGACTCCCTACAGAAAGTGATCTTGAGCATATAAAAAAACACATATGTCTCCTAAACAAACATTTTATTGACCATGCTGCTTAGCAACAGAGTTCCATATTAAACATTGAAAGCTCATTTGCAACTGTCAGAGGCCAACACTATTGTGAGTTTGGATTATAAACTCCTTCAATGTGTTTTCTTTTTTCAGGTGATACCATTTGCTAGTAGGACATTGTTTGGGTGGTTAAATTAAGAAAATCTTAGACTAATGAACTTTTTAAAACAAATCGTTTTGGATGGTTTTAAAGCCATCTGTATTTTAAAAGAAATTTGATTTATGATAATTAAAAAAAAGTCTTAGATGGAGAAAAGGAAAATGAAGCAGATAAAATAATGACAAAAAGCCTTTTAAAAAAATATGGAAATTCAGTCTAGATAAGACCAAGCTTGTTAAAAGCAAATGACTAGAATAATCTTAGTGATTAAGGCAGAATTTGACTTCTGCCTTTAGCCAGATTGGTTTTTAGATATTTGTATTATTTTCAACTGGTATGTCAATATTTTGTTTAGCTGCTTCAGGTTTTTGCATTTTTCCCATAATTTTCTCAATTGGCCATTGACTCCAGTAAGCAAACTGGGGTTTTTTCCTCATCAAAAAGTGTTTAATCTGGCTAACATGTGTAGGCTTCATTGTTTTGTGAGGTGAACTGTTTACTTGAATTATAACCTATTTGGAGCTATCTAAGAGATAACACTTACTGGATGCTATGCTATTCAAAGAAAAATTAGATATCATATTTGACTTAGGCTTCCCCAGTTTATTAAATAAAAAAAAGATTTAAATTGAAGGTATTTCTAAAAGCCATAATAATTCTGGTGTGGAGTGCTACTGTTACTCTTTTTACAGCAGTGAATCTTCAGACAGTACTTCCCTACACCAGTCTTCCCTCCTGTACTTTCCACTTTGTGGACGTAAAGACTTTGTGACGTAAAAACAGTTATCCCTCAGCCTCATATTGTTTATAGCCTTACCCTGAACTCCTTACCCTAGTTTGCTATGGTTGACTTGTTCCTGTTTCTAGGGGTTCATTTTCCTATTTATTTCTTCGCTTTACTGCTGTGATATGTAAGTTCTCTGGTAAAGTAATTCTCTGGCTGTGGTGTTTACATTCAGTCCAATATCATGCTCTCTTTCAAAGGTGTCTTTTATTACCCTGTAAAAATATGCTCCTTGGTCCTGCCTGGTTCCTGGGACTCCCTGGTATTTGCCTGGTATATGTTTGCTTGAGTTTGAGTAGTTGTGACTGGCTGGTTACCAGAAAGTTCTTACTTCGGAAGCTAAGTGAATTCTGTTTACCTTAGGGGACTCTTTCATTTGAATGTATATGTAGTGTACACTGAATGTGTGACTAGTGCTTAGAATCTGCAGAAGATACAAAGGACATAGGAGATATTTTTAGCCCCTGCCCTGAAGTATCTTTTAATCTAGACTTTGAGCCATAGTACATTGAATGCTTATGATAACAAATGACGATGTCTGCATTGTAGCTATCTGTTTGTTATAAGGAAGGATCCCCAGCAGAGCCACCAGAATGATTCCTTTTTTTAGTCTCGGAAGGTCCTAATTTATGTGACTCATCCAGAAAATGTAAACAACTCACACAAATCAATAAAACAAACCATTCAATTAAAAAATGGGTAAGACACTTGTGAAAGTACTAGATTAAAGAGGTTATACAAATGGCCAACAAACGTGAAAAGTGCTCAGCATCATTAGTGACAATGGGAATACTGATGAAAATCACCACAAAACTACTGTGTACCCACGAGATTGGCAAAAAAAAAAAAAAAAAGACAGTACCAAGTATTGCAAGGATATAGAATAACTGCGCTTCAGATATACTCTTTTGGGGATTTTAAAATAACTCAACCACTTTGGAAAACTGGCAACACCTACTAAAACTGAATGTGTGATGCTCATGACCTGGCAATTCCATTTCTAGACATATACCCAACAGAAATGAGTACACGTACACACCAAAAGAAAAGTAAAAAATTTCCATAGCAGCATTATTTGCAATGTTCCTGTTTAGTTTCCCGTTGCTGCTATAACAAATCACCACAGACTTAGTGGCTGAAAGCAACACAGACTTATTCTTTTATAGTTCTTAAGTTCAAAGGCCAAAATGGGTCTTACGGAGCTAAAAAAGCAAGGTGTTGGCAGGCTGATTTCTTTTGGAGACTCTAGAGAAGACTCCCTTTCCACGCCCTTTTCAGCTTCCATAGGCTGTCTTGGTTTAGAGCCCTGCATTGCCTTTTCTTCTTTTGCTTCTGTTGTCACATGGCCTTCTTTTCTGACTTTCTTGCATCCCTCTTATAAAGACCCTTGTGATTACATTTGGCCCACCGGGATAGTTGATTATGTTCTCATCTCAAGATCCTTAATCGTATCAGCAAAGTTCCTTTTGCCACGTAAAATAACATTTACAGGTTTTGACGATTACAGGTTCTGACAATTGGGGTGCTCTCTGGAGGGCCATTATTTGGCCTCCTATAATCCCCAAACTGGAAACAACCCAGATGTTCATTAAGAACAGAATGGATTGGGGGGTGCCTGGGTGGCTCAGTCTGTTAAGTGTCTGTTTGACTTAGGTTGTGATTTCGGGGTCCTGGGATTGAGCCTCGTGTCAGGCTCCCTGCTTAGTGGGGAGTCTGCTTCTCCCTCTCCCTCTGCTCCTACCCCTGCTCGTGCTTTCCCTCTCTCAAATAAATAAATAAAATCTTTAAAAAAAAGAACAAAATGTATTGGGGTGCCTGGGTGGCTTAGTCAGTTAAGCATACAACTCTTGGTTTCAGCTCAAGTCCTGATCTCAGGGTCATGAGATTGAGCCCTGCGTAGGGCTCTGCACTCAGCTGGGAGTCTGCTTCCCATCTTCCTCTCTCTTTGCCCTTCCCTGCTCCCTCTCACTCTCTAAAAGAAATAATACATCTTTAAGAAAAAAAGAACAGAATGGATAAACACACAATGGTATACTCATATAATTGAATACCAATTAATAATACAAATGAAAAAATGAATACTCAGCCCAGAAACATGGATGTATCTTTCACACACACATGTTTATAAAAGAAGCCAGATTTAAGAGATTATATAAAGTTCAAAAGCAGGCAGAATTAACCTATAGTTACTGAAGTAAGCAAAATAGTTAACCTAAGGAAGTGTTAAGGACTGAGAGCACAAAGAGAACTTTTGGAGCGCTGGTAATAATCTGTTTCATGATTTGGTGCTATTACACAGGTGTACTCATTTTGTAAAACTTAACTGGATTGTACACATATGATTTGTGCACTTTTCTGTAAGTGTGTTATATTCCAGTAAAGAAATCCCAAGTAACTATTACTTCAAATTATAAGTCTTTGAATTAGGGGAATTACCAGCTCTTTTCCAGTCCTTTTTATGAAGTTAAATGCTTACTGAGGAGGGGGCAAGGGAAGTGAGTTACATAGAGTAGTGAAGTAAAATTCTTTGAAAATGGTATTGAGGAAGAAACCATAGATAAGATTCTAGTAGAAAAATCAATTTTGATGACGTAGTGGCAGAATAATGTGAGGAGAGCAGTGAAAGTCTATCTTAGGTTGGGTTCCTAGGAAATAGATTTTGAGGTGGAGATAGGTCTGCAGGAAGTTTATTGGAGAGTGCTTTTGGTAATACCAGGGAGGACATGAAGGAAGCAGAACTAGGAAGAGGGAGAAGTAGTCCTGTGATACATGTGCAGAAAGGCTTTCAGCAATCCCAAGGGGGTTCTGGAGGTGGGATGGCTCTTCAGGTTTCCCCTGACTTGAGGCAAAGGAGCTGGGGTTTTGTTTGTCCTTGTCCATGGATGACTGGTTGTGGACTGCCCTTGAGGAGGCTCATAAATTTGATGAGGCAGCTCCCTTCAGCTGAGGGAAGGTTCTGGGGGAGGCATTCCATTTTAAGCTGTCAGTAGACAATACTTTGGCAGTATTGGGGGATTGCATGCCATTGTCCTAAAGAGGGATGTGGTGGGGCGCCTGGGTGGCACAGCGGTTAAGCGTCTGCCTTTGGCTCAGGGCGTGATCCCGGCGTTATGGGATCGAGCCCCACATCAGGCTCCTCTGCTATGAGCCTGCTTCTTCCTCTCCCACTCCCCCTGCTTGTGTTCCCTCTCTCACTGGCTGTCTCTATGTCTGTCAAATAAATAAATAAAATCTTTAAAAAAAAATAAAGAGGGATGTGGGTAGTACAACACAGCATCTACTACAAGAAGTACAGTTTGCTTGATTAACAGGCTTGTTTAACAGTTCTGGTGAAATACAAGTTGTGTGTGTGTGTGTGTGTGTGTGTGTACAGCATAGCAAGAGGGAATAGATTAGGGAAATTATGTAATAGAAATATCAGATTTAGAATTGACTAAATTTCAGAAGTCAGGTATAATGAAGAAGTTGGCTGTATTTGATATTCTCTATTGTGGTTTGGGAAAGAAAGGGAAAAACAGAATCTTAAAATTACAAAAAGGAGCATCTAAATATAGAAAGCAAATATTAATAGAGCTGAGGGGAGAAATATAGCAATATAGTAATAGTAAGGGACTTCAGTACCCCACTTTCAATAATGGATAGATCATCCAGACAAAATTAATAAAGGAAACATTGGATTTAAACTACATGTTAGACCAGATGGATGTAACAGACATTTACAGAGCATTCCATCCAATGGCAGCAGAATACACGTTTTTCTCAAGTGCACGTGAAACATTCTCCAGGCTAGATCAAAATTTAGGTCACAAAACAAGTCTTAGTAAATTTAAGAAGATTGAAATCATATCAGTCTTTTTCTTTTTCTTTTTTGAGAGAGAGAGAGAACAAGAGTGAGTGCATGAGCAGAGAGGGAGAGAGAGAATCCCAAATCCCAAGCAGGCTCCATGCTCAGAGTGGCTCAGTCCCATGACTCTGAGATTGTGACCTGAGCCTAAATCAAGAGTCAGACACTTAACCGACTGAGCCACCTATGCGCCCCTCAAGCATCTTTTTTTTTTTTTTAAGATTTTATTTATTTATTCGACAGAGATAGAGACAGCCAGCGAGAGAGGGAACACAAAGGGGGAGTGGGAGAGGAAGAAGCAGGCCCATAGCGGAAGAAGCCTGATGTGGGGCTTGATCCCATAACGCCAGGATCATGCCCTGAGCCGAAGGCAGACGCTTAACCGCTGTGCCACCCAGGCGCCCCTCAAGCATCTTTTCTAACCACAATGATAATGAACTAGAAATCATTTACAAGAAGAAAACTGGAAAATTAACAAAATGTGGGGATTAAACAACATGCTATTGAACAACAAATGGGTAAAAGAAAATCAAAAGGAAAATAAATATCTTGAAGCAAATGGAAATAGAGCATACCACAACTTATGGGGTGCAGCCAAAGCATTTCTAAGAGGGAGGTCCATAGTGACAAATGCCTTTATTAAGAAGAAACAGAGCTCAAAAAAAACTTTAACTTCACACATCAAGGAACCAGAAAAGAAGAACAAACTAAGCCCAAAGTTAGTAGACGGAAGGAATTAACATAGATAAGAGTAGAAAAAAATGAAGTAGAGACTAAAAATACAATAGGAAAGTTCCATAAAACTAAGAGCCTTTTAAAAGATAGATTAATAAAAAGACAAAGAGAGTGGCATAGTAGGAGGACCCTAGGCTTGCCTTGTCCCTTGAACATGGCTAGATAAATATCAGATCATTCTGAATACTCAAGAAATTGACCTGAGGACTGATAGAACAAACTATACAACTAGAGAGAGAGACAGGAGAGCTCTTTGAGGAAGGTAGGAAGTGTGGAGAAATGGTTTGTGGGTGCTGTGGAGAGGAGGGAGCCCTGGTCATGAAAGAAGGGTGAGAGAGAGTGAAGGGTGAGAGAGAGTGGAGTGTTCAGGGATAGGCACAAGGAGAACACTTCCCCAAAGCCATTGGCTAGGAAAACAAGAGGGGCTGAATTTCACAAGTTTTTGCAACGAGTGGGGCTCAAAGACTGGAGTATTAGAGGTCCCCAGGCTTAGCTGGCATAGAGTCCTGAGGGTGCTGCCCTACTCCTGGAGAGGAGGCAGGCAAACAAGCTTGGGGCAGACTGCATGATCTGAGGGTCACCTAAGGGGCATGGGGAGAGACTGTTCATACTTTTTGGAGCACATCTGTGAGAGGTGGCATTGCCTCTCTGGGGACAAAAGAACCTGTGGGAGCCATCTCCCTCCCACACCCCTCAGCATAGGTTCAGAGACACCTGCTGAAGGGGGGGACACTGGCTGTTTAGCTTGCTTGCTGCAAATCCCATGCCTCTGTGTTCTGGTGTGACTGCCCTTCTGGGGCAAACCTGCGTTGTCTCAAGTCCTTTCCCAGAGGACCAGCACAAGTCCCCACCACACCAGCTCCCTGAAATTTGGAATTTTAAAAGTCAGTAGACCTGGCTAGAGTATGGCCCGAGGTGTGCTGTGCTGCTCCAGGCAGGTAAATGACCCAGAGATAGTGTGAAATCAGCAATTTGAAAAATGCCTGTGATCCATAAGGGGGAATTATTCACTCCTTTGAAAGTGCTTCCCTGAGAGCAGGAAGCACATATTCCCCTCTCAGGAGACAAAGGAGTGGGCTGGAGCCATTTCCCTCCTTTGGCCCTCAGCATAAACCAACTTCAGTAAACAGTGTAGCACCAGCACTCACTGCCGAACTTGCTTATACCAAATCCCAGCTTCTGAGCTCTGCAGGTATTGCTTTTCTCTGGCAAGTGCGCTTAAGAAGCAGCACTGTGGGCCCCTCCCCGAGGAAACCAGCACAAACCCCTGCATGCACCATGTCTAATACCCATAGAGTTCTGCAAATCTTCAGTTCTAGTGGAAGTAGCATCAGGTTTCATTTCACAAGCAGATCAGAGCACACCTAGTTAAAACTCACCACACTCTGGCCGAGGTCCAAACTTCCCATGCAGGTGAGGAGAAACTCTGCAGATGACTGGACTGAGGGATAGAGCAGCTCAAACACAGCAGCAGGTCACATAGCACACACCAGAGACACTTTCTGAAACCCCAGGCCCTAGACATTATATGATCTCTTCTTCATAAAGCTATTACTCTCAGAAGTAGGAAACAGAACAGGCTTTCCTAATATGTAGAAGAAGAGACCTAGACAACATGCCAAGACAGAGGAATTCATCTCAAAGAAAGAATAAGAAAAGGTCATGCCCAGGGATCTAACCAAAACAGGTGTATCAGATGTGCCTGATCCATAATTTAAAGCAACAATCAAGGATACTAACTGGGCTTGAGAAAAGAATGGAGGACACCAGGGAGACCCTTACTGCAGAGATAAAAGAGCTAAAAAACAATCAGGCCAAAATGAAAAATGCAATAATGGAAATTTAAAACCAACTGGATGTAATGACTACAAGGATGGAAGAAGCAGAGGAATGAATAAGTGATATAGTATATAGACTCATGGAAAATAATGAAGCTGACAAAAGAGAGAAAGGAAATTTTTGGATAATGAAAGTAGACTTAGGGAACTCAGTGCCTCTATAAAATGTAATAACATTGGTATCATAGGAGTCCCATAAGAAGAGGAAGAGAGAAGAGGAGGCAGAAGGTTTATTGGAAGAAATAATAGCTGAAAACGTCCCTGATCTGGGAAAGGAAACAGACTTCCAAATCCAGGAGGCACAGAGAACTCCAATCAAAATCAACAAAAACAGGCCAACACCAAGACATATTGTAGTTAAATTTGCAAAAAAAATCCTAAAAGCAGCAAGACAAAAGAAGCCCCTAACGTATAAGGGAAGACCCATAAGACTAGTTGCAGATCTCTCCACAGAAAATTGACAGGCCAGAAGGGAGTGGCATGATGTATTCAATTTGCAGAATGGTAAAAATACCCTGTCCAGCAAGGCTGTCTTTCAGAATAGAAGGAAAGATAAGGAGTTTCCCACACAAACAAAAACTAAGGAGTTCCTGACCTTTAAACTAGCCCTACAAGAAATATTAAAGGGGACTCTTTGAATGGGAAAGAAAGACCCAAAGCAGCAAAGATAGAAAGGAACAGAGAAAGTCTCCAGAAATGACAAAACAAGTAACAAAATGACACTAAATACATATCTGTTAGTAATAACTCTGAGTGTAAATGGATTAAATGTTTTAATCAAAAGACAAGTGTGTCAGAATGGTTTTAAAAAACCCATCCACATGCTGCTTCCAAGAGACTCATTTTATTATTTTATTTTATTTTTAAAAGATTTTATTTATTAATTTCAGAGAGAGTGAGAGCTCACAAGCATGGGTGGGGGGAGGGGCAGAGGGAGAAGCAGACTTCCCACTCAGCAGGGAGCCTATGTAGGGCTCAGTCCCAGGATCCTGGGATTATAACCTGAGCTGAAGGCAGATGCTTAACTGACTGAGCCACCCAAGCACCCCAAGAGACTCATTTTAGATCTAAAGTCACCTGTAGATTGAAAGTGAGGGGATGGAGAACCATTTATCATGCTAATGGACATCAAAAGGAAACCCAAGTAGTAATACTTATATCAGACGAACTGGATTTTAAATCAGACACTGTAGCAAGAAATGTAGAAAGGCTACATCATAATAAAGGGGTCAATCCACCAAGGAGCTCTAACAACTGTAAATATTTATGCCCCCACCCAAATATATAAAACAATAAACATAAAGGAACTCATTGATAATAATACAATAATAGTAGGGGACTTTAACACTCCACTTACATCAGTGGATAGATTAAGCAGAAAATCAACAAGGAAACAATAGTTTTGAATGACACACTGGACCAGATGGACTTAACATATATTCAGAATACTTCACCCTAAAGCAGCAGAATACACATTCTTGCCAAGTGCACATGGGACATTCTCTAGAATAGGTCACCTATTAGGTTACAAATCAGACCTCAACAAGTATAAAAAGACTGAGATCATACCATGTATCTTTGACTATAGTGCTATGAAACTTGAAGTCAACCACAAGAAAAAATTTGGAAAGACCACAAATACATGGAGGTTAAAGAACATTCTGCTAAAGAATGAATGGGTCAATGAGGAAATTAAAGAAGAAATAAAAAAAATACATGGAAACAAATGAAAATGAAAACACGATGCTCCAAACCTTTGGGATGCAGCGAAAGTGGCCATAAGAGGGAAGTATATAGCAATACAGGCCTACCTCAGGAAGCAAGAAAAGCCTCAAATAAACAACCTAATGTTACATTTAATGGAGCTAGAAAAAGAACAACAAAGCCTAAAGCCAGCAGAAGAAGGGAAATAATAAAGATTAGAGTAGAAAGAAATGATATAGAAACTAAAAAAAGAGTAGAGTAGATCAATGAAACCAGGAGCTGGTTCTTTGAAAAAATTAATAAAATTGATAAACCCCTAGCCAGACTTATTTAAAAGAAAAGAGAAAGGACCTAAATAAATAAAATCACAAATGGGGAGGTTAAATAACAACCAACATCACACATATACAATCATAAGAGAATATGAAAAATTATATTCCACCAAATTGGACAATCTGGAAGAAGTGGATAAAATCCTAGAAAGTACAGGTAGCACTGAAATAGGAAGAAATAGAAAACTTGAACAGACCAAAAACTAGAAAAGAAATTGAATCAATACTCAAAAATCTTCCAAAAAACAGAAGTCCAGAGCCAGATGGCTTCGTGGGTGAATTCTACTAAACATTTAAAGAAAAGTTAATACCTATTCTTCTCAAACTATTCCAAAAAATAGAAATGGAAGGAAAACTCCCAAACTCATTCTATGAGGCCAGCATTACCCTGATTCTAAAACAAAAGACTCCACTAAAAAAGAGAACTACAAGCTAATATCCCTGATGAACATGGATGCAAAAATTCTCAACAAAATACTAGCAAATAGACTCCAGCAGTATATTAAATGAATCATTGTTGGATTTATTCCTGGGCTGCAAAGGTGGTTCAGTATTTGCAAATCAATCAACTTCATATACCACATTAATAAAAGAAAGGATAGGAACTATATGATCCTCTCAATAAATGCAGAACAAGCATCTGACAAAGTACAGCATCCATTCTTGACAAAAAACCCTCAACAGAGTAGGGATAGAGGGAGCATTATCTCAACATCATAAAACCGATATACAAAACACCCACAGCTGATATAATCCTGAATGGGGAAAAACTGAGAGTTTTTCCTCTACGGTCAGGAATAAGACAGGGATGTCTACTATCACCACTGTTATTTAACATAATACTGGAAGTCCTAGCCTCAGCAATCAGACAACACAAAGAAACAAAGAGCATTCAGATCTGCAAGAAAGAAGTCAAACTTTCACAATTTGCAGATGACATGATACGTAGATATGTAGATATGTAGAAAACCCAAAGGACTTGACCAAAAAATTGATAGAAGTGTTACACCAATTCAGTAAAGTCGCAGGATACAAAATCCATGTACAGAAATCTGTTGGATTTCTATACACCAATAATGAAGTTGCAGAAAGAGAAATCAAGGAGTTAATCCCATTTCCAGTTGCACCCAAAACCATAAGATACCTAGGAATAAACCTAACCAAAGAAGTAAAAGATCTGTACTTTGAAAACTATGGAACACTGATGAAAGAAATTGAAGAGGACACAAAGAAATGGAAAGATATCCCATGCTCATGGATTAGGAGAATAAATATTGTTAAAATGTCTATACTACCCAAAGCAATCTACACACTTAATGCAATCCTTATGAAAATACCACCAGCATTTTTCACAGAGCTAGAACAAACAATCCAAAAATTTGTATGGAAGCACAAAAGACCCTGAATAGCCATAGTAATCTTGAAAAAGAGAAGCAAGGCTAGAGACATCAGAATTCCGGACTTCAAGTTATATTCCAAAGCTGTAGTGATCAAGACAGTGTGGTGCTGGCACAAAAACAGACACATAGGTCAATGAAGCAGAACAGAAAACCCGGAAATGAACCCACAACTATATGGTCAACTAATCAACAAAGTATGAAAGAATATCCAACGGGAAAAAGAGAGTCTCTTCAACAAATGATGTTGGGAAAACTGGACAGCAACATGCAAAAGAATGAAACTGAACCACTTTCTTAACACCATACACAAAAATAAATTCCAAATGGATGAAAGACCTAAATATGAGACAGGAAACCATCAAAATCCTAGAGGAGAACATAGGTAGCAACCTCTTTGACATCAGCTGTAGCAGCTTCTTACTAGATATGTCTCCTTAGGCAAGGAAAACAAAGGCACAAATGAAGTATTGGGATTTCATCAAGATAAAAAGCTTCTGCACAGCGAAGGAGACAATCAAGTAAATTAAAAGGCAACTTTCAGAATGGGAGAAGATATTTGCGAATGACATATCTGGTAAAGGGTTAGTATCGAAAATCTATAAAGAACTTATCAAACTCAACACCCAAAAAACAAATAATCCAGTTAAGAAATGGGCAGAAGACATGAATAGACATTTTTCCAAAGAAGACATACAGATGGGTAACAGACACATGAAAAGATGCTCAACATCACTGATGATGAGGGAAACACAAATCAAAACTACAATGAGATACCACCTTATACCAGTCAGAATGGTAGAAATTAACAATACGGGAAACAACCACGATATAGGAAACAAACCAACAGGTGTTGGTGAGGATGTGGAGAAAAGGGAACCTCTTCCACTGGTGGTGGGAATGCAAACTGGTGCAGCCACTGTGGAAAACATGTATGGAGTTTCTTCAGAAAGTTAAAAATAGAACTACCTTATGATCCAGCAATTGTACTACTAGGTATTTACTCAAAGGATACAAAAATACTGATTGGAAGGGACATGTGCACCCTGATGTTTATAGCAGTATTATCAATCATATCCATATTATGGAAAGTGCCCGAATGTCCATCAACTGATGAATGGATAAAGAAGTGATATATACATACACATACATGCATACATACGTACATATATACATGTATACAGTGGAATATTACTCAGCTATAAAAAGAATGAAATCTTCTCATTTGCAATGATGTGGATGGAGCTAGAGAACGCAAAATAAATCAGTCAGAGAAAGATAAATACCTTATGATTTCACTTGTATGTGGAATTTAAGAAAGAAAACAGATGAATATAGGAGGGCAAAAAAAGAGAGGCAAATCAGAAAACAAACTCTTAACTGTAGAGAATAAACTGAGGGTTGCTGGACAGGAAGTGGGCAGAGGGATGGGTGAAGTAGGTGATGGGGATTAAGGAGGGCACTTGTGATGAGCACTGGGTGTTGTATGTAAGTGATGAATCAGTAAATGCTACACCTGAAACTAATAGTATACTGTATAGTAACTAACTGGAATTTAAATAAAAGCTTGAAAAAGGAAAAAGAATAGATAAACTTTAGCTAGACTCCCTTAAAAATGTAGAAAGGACTCAAATAAATAAAATTAAAAATGAAGAGAAGATATTGCAAGTTATACCATATAGAGTATCATAAGAGACTACTAGGAACAAGCATATGCTAACAAGTTGATAACCTAGAGGAAATGGATAAATCCCTAGAAATATACAAATTACCAAGACTAAATCATAAAGAAATAGAAAATCTGAATAGGTAGGAGATTGAATCAATAATCAAAAACCTCCCAACAAACAAAAATCCAAGATTGATGAATTCTACCAAAGACTTAAAGAATTAATACCAACCCTCAAATTCTTCCAAAAATTGAAGAGGAGGGAGTACTTCCAAACTCATTCTGTGAGACCAGAATTACCCTGATATCAAAAGCAGAAGGACCCTACAAGGAAAAAAAAATTATTGGCTGATACTCCTGATGAACATAGATGCCAAAATTCTCAACAAAATATTACTACACCAAATTCAACAGTGCATTAGAAGGACCATACAGCATGGAGAAGTGGGATGTATTCAAGTCATGCAAGGATGATTCTATATCTTCGACAAATGTAATTCACTCCATTAACAAAATAAAAGGTAAAAATCATGATCATATTAGTAGATGCAGAAAAGGCATTTGATGAAATTTAATCCATTCATGATAAAAACTCTCAACAAACTGAATACAGAGGGAACATACCTCCACAGAATAAAGGTCATATATGACAAGCCCATAGCTAATGTTATATATTCAGTGGTGGCTTTTAGCTTTCAGCTAAGATCAGGAACAAGGCAAGGATGCCAACTCTGCATGTTTATTTAACACAATACTGGAAGTCCCAGCCAGAGCAGTAGACTAAGGAAAAGAAATAAAAGTCATCCAAATTAGATAGGAAGAAGTAAAACTGTCTTTGCTTGAAGATGGCAGTAGTATATATAGAAAAGATCCAAAAAAAAAAACTGTTAAAACTGATTAATTCAGTAAAGTTGTGGGATACAAAATCAATATACAAAAATCTCTTGTGTTTCTATACACTCATAACAAACTATCAGAAAGAGGAATTAAGAAAACAATCCCATTTACAACTGCATCAAAAAGAGTAAAATACCTAGGCATGAATTTGACCAAGGAGGTGAAAGATCTGTACGCTGAAAACTAACACATTAATTGAAGAAATTGAAGGAGACACAAATAAATGGAAAGAGATTTTGTGCTCATGGATTGGAAGAATTAATTTTGTTAAAATGTCAATACCATCCAAAGGCTTTGATGGATTCAGCGTAATTGCTACCAAAATTCCAATGGCATTTTTCACAGAAATAGAATAGTCCTAAAATATGTATGGAACCATGTAAATAGCCTAAACAATTTTGAGAAAGAGCAGAGCTGGAGTGATCACACTTCCTGATTTCAAATTATGTTACAAAAGGATAGTAGTCAAAACAGTATGGTATTGGCATAAAACAAACACACAGATCAATGAAACAGAATAGAGAGCCCCCAAATAAGCCCATGTTTATAGGGCCAATTAATTTACAGCCCAGGAGCCAAGAGTATACAATGGGGAAAGCATAGTTGTTTCAATAAATAGTATTGGGAAAACTTTGCATTTATTATATAAAATAAAAAAAATCGGTCTCCTGTCTTATACTATGCACAAAAATCAACTCAAAATGGATTGAAGATTTGAACATAGGACCTGAAATCATAAAAGGAGAAGAAAATGTAGGTGGTAAGCTCCTTGACATTGCTCTTGGTAATGATTTTTTGGATATGATATCAAATCATAAGCAATTAAATTAAAAATAAACAGGTTGGGACTACATCAAACTAAAAAGCTTCTGCACAGCAAAAGAAACAACAAAAATGAAAAGGCAGCCTACAGAATGGGAGAAAATACTTGCAAACCATATATTGGATAAGGTGTTAATGTCCCAAGTATATAAAGAACTGACATAACTCAATAACAAAAACACAAACAATCTGATTAAAAAATGGACAGAGGAACTGAATATTTTTTCCAAAGAAGATGTACAAGTGACCAGCATGTCTATGAAGAGGTGCCCAATGTTGCTAATCATCAGAGAGATGCAAATCAGAACTCCAGTGAGATAGTACCTCATATCTATTAGAGTGGCTATCTTCAAAAAGAAAAGAGATCTCTCTTGTGCCATGTAGTAGGCTGGATTATAACCCTCTAATACGTCCTTGTTATAATCTCTGGACTCCGTGCGTATGTGAATACATTACCTTATATGGCAAAAAGAACTTTGCAGATGTAGTGTGCGTGCGTGTGTGTGTGTGTGTGGGTCTATGTATGCATGTATATATACACATGAGACTATTATTCATTCACGAGAAAGAAGGAAATCCTGCCTTTTGTGACAACGCGATGGACCTTTAGGTCATAATGCTAAGTGAGATGTCAGACCTGGAAAGACAAATACTGTATGATATCACTTATATGTGGAATCTAGAAAGGCTGAACTCCTAGAAACGCAGAGTACAATGGTGGTTACTTGGGGCTGGGAGTGGCGAAACTGGGGAAATGTTAAAGCGTACAAACTTGCAACTAGAAGATGAGTAAGGTCTGGAGATCTAACGCACAACATAGTGATTATGGTCAGTAATATTGTATTATAGATGCTGAAGTTACTGAAAGATTGGATCTTAAATATTTTCAAAAAGAAATGATAATTCTGTGGCTCAGTAGAGGTGTTAGCTAATACTAGGGTAGTAATCATATGGCGATATATAAATGTGTCAAATCAACATGTTGTACACCTTAAAGTTCACAGTGTTATATGTCAGTTATATCTCAATAATAAAGCTAAACCAAACCAACCAAAAACAAAGGTAATGGGAGGTTGTTGTTTTGGTAACTTATCTCCTACTACAGTTTACTTTCAATATTTCTCTCTTACAAGCCATGTTGCAGTGAACATGCTTGTATATTTGGGATGGTAGGTCATTTACGCTTCTTTTAGGTTTTTCTAAATTGCTTTTCTGAGATTTATCTTTAATTTTGAACTTATTTTCATCTTTTTTTTTCTTTTACAAAAAACTTCTTTTTTTTAGTGCCTGGGTAGCTCAGTCAGTTAAGCAGCTGCCTTCAGCTCAGGTCATGATCTCGGGGTCCTGGGATTGAGCCCCACATCAGGCTCCCTGCTCAGCGGGGAGCCTACTTCTCCCTCTGCCTGCTGCTCCCCCTGCTCATGCTTTTCTCTCTTTCTCTCTCTCTCTTGCTGAATAAATAAATAAAATCTTTAAAAAATGCTTTGAAAAAACCCCCCTTCTTTTTGGAAAAAAAAACACCCTTTTTTGGTAAAAGTTATTGTTATGTCCTACTAAAATAATAAGTCAGTTGACTAGGGACAGTTTCTAAATATCAAAATTGTTGAGGGTATTAGAACTAGATAAATTTTATTTTATGAAATTTTTAATTATCTAAATTTGTATTTTTAATTTCGTTAACTTGTTTGTTACTGAAATTTGACTGTGAATAATTGTTTGCCAAGTGATTTAGGTATTCACTAATTAATTTGACAGCTACTATGATATTGGCCTTAAAAAATTTTTGTTTTGTGGTATATTTGCCTAATTGTGAACTGGATTGAGTAGGTTTTGGTGAGTTACCAGGTAGTGAATTAGCTCTGCTTATAAATATAAGTGTCTGACTAATTTTGAAAAACTTATCTGACCTCAATTTGAATTTCATTTAATTTGTTATGTAGTTATTGATTCCTATTTTCTAATAATTAAAAAAAAAACCTATCCAGTCATTTTTCTTTTTTTTTCATTTTGCTAGTTTTTATTGTCTCCATTTTTCAAAGACACAGCGTACGCATTGCCAAATGTTAATAACTTTGTAGTAATTGCATCACTAATTTATTGAAATCTCTTAGAAATAATTTTTTTGTTAGTATAGAATATGAAAAAGATAAATAAAAGCCCCTTGTAGTATTTTTTTTTTTTGAAGATTTTATTTATTCATTTGACAGAGAGAGAGACAGCCAGCGAGAGAGGGAACACAAGCAGGAGGAGTGGGAGAGAAAGAAGCAGGCTCCCAGCGGAAGAGCCTGACGTGGGGCTCGATCCCAGAACCCCAGGATCACACCCTGAGCCGAAGGCAGACGCTTAACGACTGAGCCACCCAGGCGCCCCAGCCCCTTGTAGTATTAATCTTAATGTATTTTTCCACTAAAACAGCATAGGTATTTCCGTAGCAGGGCTGTGTACATGAAGTATAGGAAACCATTTGGATCTGCAAAGAATTATAAAACAATGTAGCAGAAATTAAAATTGATTCTAAATTCTGGCAGTGGGAAATTATGAAATAGAAAAGGAACATATGTTTATTTACTCAGTCAAGCATTTTTAATAAAAACAGGTCAACATTGTCGGTAGGAAAGAAGTGCTAATTAATAGAGCATAATAAACAAAGACCACAGAGTTTTAGCTGCATGTAAAGTTCTAGTTGTCTGATAGCCTGAGAGAACACACAGAAGAGCACATGCCTTTCTGCTCTCATGCATGATGCAGCCAAATGCCATCAGCCTTTTTTCCTTTCTGGCATAGCACATTATTTTGTGTTGGCCTTGTTTCCTCTTGTGTGCCTGTTTCTGCGTTCCCTTCTGGCTCTGGCTTCATTTAGCCTCCTGCTTCCGGTTCTACTTGTTTTCCTGGCTGTGTTTATCTTCCATTCTCTGCTTCCTTTGTCAGCCCAGAAGGTCCCACACCTCCCGCCTCTCTGAAGTTCATTTCCTTTTCTCTGCTCAATGGTTATACTTACCTTCTGGCCCTAATAAACCTCCCTCTTCTGACTTGTGCACATGGAATTACAATGATTTGAAACCTATAGGGTGACCCAGCAGCCTGTCACATCTACATGTAAAATAGGTGATTATAAAGGCGTGTCACGTTATTTGGCTATTTTTAAGTCTTAGGCTGCTCTCCGAAACTTTAGGAATATTCTTGAAGTCATGGGGAACTCAGAAGATAGAGATTTGTCCTGAGGTTGTAAGGTGTACTCTATCTCTAGTTACTATTAGAGGAGTGTTTTTCAGACTGGGTCATGAAGTCTATTTAGTGGAAGTATAACTAGCAATTAAGAATAAAGATATAAGTTGAAAATAAAAGATGATATTGTGCATTTCCTTTGTAAGTATTGTTTAATGAAATTTTATTGTATGCATTTATGTAACTATATATAAATATATACTCTATGTAAAGTGTATTTTAGGTCAAGTTAAAAAATATTTGAATGTCATTGCATAGAGAATTTACTTTCAGTCTTGGTTGCTTTCAGATGATGCTAATTCAAAGAGATCATTCCAGGGGTTCCTGGGTGGCTCAGTCAGTTAAGTGTCCAATTCTTGATCTCAGCTCAGGTCTTAATCTCAGGGTCGTGAGTTTGAGCCCCGTAATGCACTACACGCCTGGGGCCTACTTCAAAAAAAACCAAAATAAATAAAAAAGACTTCATTGCACATGGTTGTGATCAACTTTAGAAGCATATGTAAAAAACCTTGAGAGTTGGTGTGAACTACATCAAATTTAGTAGAAGCCCTTGAATTTTATCACAACCTTTGCATGAGCCCCAGAAAAACATTACCCAGAGATGCCTGATTTAACACTTCCTCTGGTGAAGCCACTGTGAAAACTGGGATTCCAAAGTGTAATTCAGCAGCATGTGGGCATTCGAAGCTCTGTTGCAGCTCTTCTGGTCTTACGCTGCATTGGAAGTGACTAGACTAAGAGGATTGCACTGAAAGAAATGTACATATTGAAGTCCTTACTTATCTTCCTATTGAAATCTTTTTTTTTTAAAGATTTATTTATTAATCTCAGAGAGAGTGAGAGAGAGTGAGCACGGGGAGTGGTAGAGGGAGAGGGAGAAAGGAACTTCAGCAGACTCTGAGCTGAGCATGGATCCCAACATGGGGCTCAATCTCATGATCTGAGATCCTGACTTGAGCCAAAATCAAGAGTTGGTTGCTTAACCGAATGTGCCACCCAGGGGCTCCCTTATAGAAATCTTATAGAAATGGGATTCATTGAGATAGTGATTGTTTTGTTTTGTTTTGTTCAGAGTTAGGGAGAGACAGCTGAAACACAAGAATGGTCTCAAAGGCATATTAAAACTGTCTTTTTCCCTCTCCTTCCTTTTTTTTTTCTTAAAAGCAAGTACCATCACTACCAATTGTTGAGCACTTAAGATGTGAACCAGGACTTTCTGTCTTTATTTTATTCAGAAGTCAACTTTGTGAAGTAAATATTGTTTTAAGCCCCATTTTTACAAATGAGGAATCTGGCTCAAGAGAGAGGAAGGCATTGTCCATGGTATCACGGGTAGTGGTGAAATCAGGGTATAAACCTAGCCTGTGTGACTTGAGTTTGCATTCTTAAATCATGGTGATTATGGTAACTTTTTTCCTCCCAAGTTAGATTGATTGATTGATTGATTGATTTATAAAGATTTTATTTATTTATTTGAGAGAGAGAGAGAGTAAGCGAGAGAGAGAGAGAGTAAGCGAGAGAGAGAGAGAGAGAGAGAGAGAGAGCGCATGAATGGTGGGGAAAGGTAGTGGGAGAGAAGAAGCAGGCTCATCTGCTGCCAGGAGCCCCTCAGAGGGCTCTCGATTCCAGGACCCTGAGATCACGACCTAAGTTGAAGGCTGAACTTAACCAACTGAGCCACCAGGTGCTCCCCTCTCAAGTTTTAAAAACTGATCTCTATAGTAAGACAGATCACCAGAATATACCCACGTGTAGTTGATGCCTGCATAACACAGGTTTGAACTGTATGGGTCCATTTATACGCAGATTTTTTCCCATAAATACAGTACAGTACTGTAAATGTGTTTTCCGAATAACATTTTCATTTCTCTAGTTTTACTTTACTGTAAGAATACAGTATTTACTAATATACAAAATGTATGTTAATCGACTGTTTATGTTATTGCTAAGGCTTCTGGTCAACAGTGGGCTCTTGGTTAAGTTTTTGGGGCGTTAAAAGTTACACAGATTTTTGACCGTGTAGGGCTTGCTGCCCTGTGTTGTTTCAGGTTCAACTGTAATTTTATTTTTTCCCTTACAGTGAGTTAATTTTTGTGATATCATCAATCAAAACAGGCATTTTTTTCTCCGCTGATTTGTGATACTATTCTAAAGGTTTTGTTTGCTTGTTTGAATCACTATGGCTTTGTACATTTTAGACATTTAAACTGCAGGGATCCTTAGAAGTGGGTTCCTTTTTACATTTAGCACCAACTTTGTCTATTTTGGATTTAACTGATCATTATTTTCCTATTTATGATCCTTTCTCTTAGGCACTGAGAAAAGTTCCTCTTACAGCCTTGTGCTGAAAGTCATCAGATGATGTTTATTTAATGTGATAAATCTGCCTAGAGGTAGAAGTCTGAACTTGTTGGTGACCTCTAGTCCCCTCCTTTTTTTTTTTTTTTTAACTTAAAACTCTGGTTTAATTTTCATGTCTGTAACAAGGAAGTGAGTCAACATTTATGGAGAGCCCATTATGTTCCGCTCATTGTATGACGTGTTTGTGTCATCTTGCAAACATATAGAGGAGTTTAGAGAATAATAAAGCATGTACCATGCACCTTCCCATTACTTTATTTAATCTGAACTGTCACTTTATGAGGTAGCTGTTTTAGTGTCCATTTTTACAAATGGATTATAGAATTGTTAAGTAACTTGCCACGTAGTGAACATTGGAGCCAGTATTCAAATCCCCCGTCTGCTTGACTCCAAAGCCCATACACTTCCATATAAAAATGGACAAAGTTAAATTGGGAGATGGTGTTGTTTCTTTATTAGCCTTCAGTATGTCACACCAAATCCCTCATCATCTTCATTTTCTGTGAGTGTCTAATGGGCGGCATGAGAGACTTAGTGTTTTTCTTTATTCTTTTTCATTTTTTTCCCCTGAAAAACCTCATTATTTTAAGTGCTCTCATATGTTGTGACAGCAGGTTCCTTTGTCAGCCATCCTGTTCAGAATAAATAACCTGGGCTATGCCAGCATGATTTATTACTGCTACTTCCTTACTTTATGTTTTGAGTAATTTTATTATAAAAGGATATAAAGTGTTGTAGACATATGCAAATGCGTGAGCGGCTAGAGCAATTCCCCTGGCTGTTTTGGCCAACTGCCTGTGGACAGTGCTCCATTGGATGGCGGAGAAGAGAGAAAGGAGAGTAAATACAGTTTCTCACACAAGATCTGTACAGAATCATATCCCCTTTTCTCCTCTAACGAGCCCCACAGAGAACTGCCAAGACATTTCAAATCATCAGAGAATTTATACATACGCTTTATTTCTGGTCTTTGAGCAACTCCATCATTGGGATGAGGGCAGAAAGAACTTGTTGAGCAAGTCCCCTCGCTGAACAGGTGGTGCAGACTATAAATCTCTGTCTTGGGAACTTTGGAAATGGATTTTACATCTAAATGTGTAAGATCATTTGATCTTTAAACTGCCTATAAGCATAGGGGACGCTGGATGTTTCTTCTTTTTTAAATCAGATGATATCTTACAAATATCTTATCTATTTAATCATGAGAACGTGTCATTATGTGAGGGAAATTTGAAAAAATAGAGGCAGGAAGCATAAAATCACCCACAATCTATAATATTTTGAGGTATTTCGTGCTTATCTTTTCTTAAATCTTATGCATTTGAAATAAAAAAAACTTAGAGCTAGTCTCCCAGATAATGTCTTAGCACCTCTTCTGGATCCAACGCTACGTGATTTACAGTGATGATGCTCACAGATTTCAGAATGTGCATATTTGTCTCATTGTGTGTGTTCACTTAATCAGATATAGATACCCTTCCAATGTGGACTGCTTATTGTGTTTACTCTGAATTATTAATTCTTATAATCAAGTATGGAAAAATAGTTTTTCATTCTTCACAATTTACTTGGTTTCTCAATTGTAAGAAGTAATGACCCTTTGTTCTGTGAGTACTTTTTAGATTTTTGAGGATGTATTTTTCTCTATAAATCTCTAGAAATTAATGATAGTTTTTTTTTTTAAAGATTTTATTTATTTATTTGACAGAGATAGAGACAGCCAGTGAGAGAGGGAACACAAGCAGGGGGAGTGGGAGAGGAAGAAGCAGCCTCATAGTGGAGGAGCCTGACGTGGGGCTCGATCCCATAATGCCGGGATCACGCCCTGAGCCGAAGGCAGACGCTTAACCGCTGTGCCACCCAGGCGCCCCAGTTTTTTTTTTTTTTAAGTGTTTGATGCCTTGGCAAATCACCGAAGTTTTTGGATTGCCTTTCTCTCTCTCTATATATAGATCAGTTATTTTTGGCTTCCCTGGTAGCACAGTTCATTAAGTAGTTGTATTCTATTATGTAATTTAGGTAGCTAGACAGACATTTTCAGTCTTATTTTTGCAACCATGTAAATATGACCAAACTGTAGATAGAGGTCTCGACTATGCACCCATTTTTCCTGATGTTTTTGAACTAGGTGCCCAGCATTGTTCAAAATTCTTGGGTCCCATAGATGAGTAAGACATAATCCCTGTTTTCAGGGGTCTCACTTACATGAAATTATTAGGACTTTATGTATGGAATTTGATTGATATTTTTGATTATAGTAGTTTACTATTTTATTTAAATTTTATTCACTTATTTTCAAATATAATACAAAAGTTACAAAAATTTGGCAATGAAAAGTTTCTTTTCCAAACCTTTCTCCTATCCACCTATTATTGTCCCCTCCTTAGGAGGATATATTCACAGAAATGAAATATAAATATTTTAAAGTTAGATAATTAAATATTTTGAATTTAGTTTTGAAAGGAAGTTCAATTTTGAAAAGGGTACTTTCACTTATTTTATAAGTACTATGTACACTATTTAATCTTTTAAATATTTTTTATCCAGCATTATCACAATTTTACTAATTACAAAGAGAGTCTCAATTAAATAAGTTGCTCACGATCTCATAAATACCAGGTAACAGCTAAGAAATAGGACCTAGGTCTGTCTAAATTCTCCTGAGCCCATTTTCCTTTCACCAGATGTTTATAAAAAATTAATGCTTTGGAATTTCAGTTGAGTTACTTTAAAAGTTTGTTAATTGATTTTCCCTCAGAAAATGGTTAGGAAATAGATCTTTAGCCCAAACTGATAATGATAAGCTTGAGTAACTAGTGAAAGAAATTTGGGAAAAGATATATGAAAAAAGATTACAATTTTTAAATGTTACACTCAAGTATTTAGTTGCTCATGTTAATATAAAAGAAGAATTAAAAATCATTTTGTCTTGAATTTACTTTCCATTGTGGATATCTGTCTATTTTTCTGTCTATCAATCATCTATCTAACTCTAAACTTAGAAAAAAATTAAGCTTGCATTCTCTGAGCAAATACCATCTGGTATTGAAGGAACATCTTTGGTGTCAGGGGAAAACTAATTTGGCATTGAAAAGTTGCCACATATATAATCCAGATTGATTATGTAACATTTGTGGACTAACTCTAATACGGAAAGTACTTCAGCATTCATTGACAACCAGCTTATTGACTTAACAGTTTCATGAATGTTCTTATTCCTAAGTATTCTAAGTGTTTGTGAGTGGCTGTTTCTCAGCTAGATTTTAGGAGCCATAGTTTCTAAAACACTGATCTGTTTGCTGTGAGTGAAATGCCAAAAAATGTAGTCCATTTATAGATGTATACAAGTTAAAATAAATGGCATTAAATAGGAAATTAGGTGGTTGCCAATGAAAATGTTCATATTCCCCCCTGTATATGTCCAGATATTTACATAGATCTTGTGGCAGAAAGGTTCATGGCCCTTTTTAGGAACTAAAAGAGAGCCAGAGTGACTGAAGTATAGATTGGGGGGTTTCTGAATAGATGGGGGTAGCTGGGAGGAATAGCTTTAAAGCACCAATGGCAGGAGTAAATGCCCTGAGAAAGTGTTTGGCCTCTGGTCTGTCTTATTATTTCATTTTACGTTTACAGTAAAGAGTAGAAATCTTTCACTATGTAATCTGTTTTCTTTGCCCTTTCTTTCCATTTTTGTAGTTCTGATATTATAAATGTTTGGTGGCTTCGGTTAATTTTAATCTTTTCATAATATCCCCAGCCGCCTCTTTCTTTTGGTGTTGGTTCCCTTTAGATATTGGTTCCTATAAATATTTGGTGGCTTAGTTTAATTGTAATCTTTTCATAATATCCTCATCCTCCCCTTTCTTTCGAATTGGTTCCCTAACAATAACATAGTCCGTGATATAGCTGGGCTGGATTGTTGGGGAGCACAGTTCTTTTCTCTTGAGTGAGTTAGATTTCCCAGGGCAGAATCTTCCAGACTTCATGCTAGAGAGCATACGCGTGGCTGCTAGTGTGCTGGGGACCATGTTGGGAAAAAAACTAGAGTCTTAACATTCATTATATAAGATTTCATTTGAGATGTTCAGTGTATTGCCCCTGTTGTCACTCTGCCTGGTCTCGCCTCGTTGAATCATTCTGTTTTACCTTCTCCAGAGAAGATGCTTGTGAAGCTTCTGCTGAGGCTGGGGAGAGGTGTGGAGTGAGTCAGGGAATCTGGGTCCTATTGTAAAGACACTTTCAACTTGTTTTTAGTCTTCATGTTTACTCTCTATTTCTAGAGATACCTGGTTCTGCCAATTCTTGAGCCTTCTGGGATTGTTAATTGGCCTCTTTTCTGTCTTCACTGCATTAGGATTCAGCTTTTCAAGACCACATCTGTCTGCTTGCGATTCGATACATTTTACTAGCCTCGACTCTTAACCCATTCTAACAAACAAGGAAACCCTGTCATTGGGGGAGTTTTGGGGAGAGAAAGAAACTAAATGCATGTATTTATAGCTCTACTTTTGATTAGTCTAATTGTTTGAGCACAGTAGCTCTAATTTATTACTTATATTCTATAGGCTTTCTCTCTCTCTCATCATTATCTATCCTCTCTAACATGTAAATATGCATAACTTCAGACTAATATCTTTGACTCTAAATCCAGCGCTGTAGACAGGGTTCATTCATTTTGGTCTCCTCTCTGTTTATTTGTAACTTCTTTTTCTAAGAGTGAAAAACCTGACTCTCATTATCTACAGTTTATTTAGTTATTGTTCAACTCCTGTCTACATGCATGATAGTTTCAGAGTTGCTAACCTGTGCAGTGTGCAAACAAATTTACCAAATAGAGTATGGTGTTTAAGTGTAGTTCTTTTTTGTCTTTAGCATTGGAAGTGTCTACTTAAAATATCCTTTTCCATTGCTACTTAGAGCAGCAACTTTTTCTGAATTAGTGAGATTTATTATCCATTTTCCAAACAGATTTGGATTCATTTATCACATTCTGCATTTCGTTAGGATTCCCCTGCCCTTGTGGTTGATTATTTAAAAATTTGTATACATTGGGGTTCCTGGGTGGCTCAGTTGGTTAGGCGTCTCTGCCTTCGGCTCAGGTCGTGATCCCAGGTCCTGGGATCGAACCCTGCATCGGGCTCCCGGCTCAGCAGGCTCCCTGCTCAGGGGGGTCTGCTTCTCTCTCTCCTTCTTTGCTTTCTCTGTCTTTTAAGTAAATAAATAAAATCTTAAAAAAATTTTGTATATTAAGAAGCTGTGGTCCATATATACAATGGAATATTACTCAGCTATCAGAAAGAACGAATTCTCAACATTTGCTGCAACATGGACGGCACTGGAGGAGATAATGCTAAGTGAAATAAGTCAAGCAGAGAAAGACAATTATCATATGATTTCTCTCATCTATGGAACATAAGAACTAGGATGATCGGTAGGGGAAGAAAGGGATAAAGAAAAGGGGGGTAATCAGAAGGGGGAATGAAACATGAGAGACTATGGACTATGAGAAACAAACTGAAGACTTCAGAGGGGAGGGGGTGGGGGAATGGGATAGACTGGTGATGGGTAGTAAGGAGGGCACGTATTGCATGGTGCACTGGGTGTTATACGCAACTAATGAAGCATCAAACTTTACATCGGAATCTGGGGATGTACTGTATGGTGATTAACATAATATAATAAAAAAAAAGAAATAAAATGTGTTAAGACCTGAAAAAAAATTTTTTTTGTATATATTAAGGTTTACTCTTTGTGATGTATAGTTCTGGGGGTTTTTACAAATACATATTGTCATGTATACAGCAATACAAAACATTTACAACATCCCCCAAATTCCTGTGTTTGATCTCTATGTAGTCGATTCCTCCTTGATCTTAAGGGGAAAACTTTTAGGTTTTCATCATTAAGTATGGTGTTAATTGTAGCTTTTTATATTCATCAAATTGAGGAAATATTCTCAATTCATAGTGTGTTGAGAATTTTTATTATGAATGGTTGTTGGATTTTGTCAAATATGATATATGATTTTTTCTTCCTTAACTTGATGTGATGGATTAGACTAACTGACTTTTGAGTATTGAACGGGCATATCTGGGATAAGTCCAACCTGGTCATGGTTTATAATTGTTTAATGCATTGTTGGATTCAACTTGCTAATATGTTGTTGAATATATTTGCACTTGTGTTCATGAAAGATATTGGTCTGTAATTTTCATTTCTTTTAATGTCTTTTTTTTTTTTTTTGGTATTACGGTGTTGCTGTTCTAAGAGACTGAGTTGGAACGTGTTCTCTTAGCCTCCTTTTCTGAAAGAGATTATAGAGGATTGGTATAATTTCCCATTTAAATGTTTGGTAGCGTTCACAAATGGAACCATCTGGACCTTGGTGATTCCTGTTTTGCAAGATTGTTAACTATTGATTCAATTACTTTAATAGATGTTAGACCTAATCAAATTATCTATTTCTCTTTGTGTGAGCTACCATGGAGAGTATCTTTCAAGGAAATGGTTCTTTTCATCAAAGTTATTAAATTTCCGATCATAGAATTTCATATTTATTATCTTTTTTAATGTTGTGGGATCAGTAGTGATGGACCATCTTTCATTTCTGGTGTTAGTAATTTGTGTCTTCTCTCTTTTTCTTGACTGGCCTAACTTCAGCCAGGTTTTTCATTATATTGGTCCTTACAAAAAAGCAGCTTTTGGTTTTGTTGATTTTGACTTTTTTTTTTAAAGATTTTTTTTTTTTTAATTTATTCGACAGAGATAGAGACAGCCAGTGAGAGAGGGAACACAAGCAGGGGGAGCGGGATAGGAAGAAGCAGTCTCATAGCGGAGGAGCCTGATGTGGGGCTCGATCCCAGAGCACCGGGATCACGCCCTGAGCCGAAGGCAGACGCTTAACTGCTGTGCCACCCAGGCGCCCCTGATTTTGACTCTTGATTTTCTATTTTAAGTTTCATTGATTTATGCTCTTATTTTTATTATTTCTTTTCTTCATTTTACTTTAGATTTAACTCACTCTCCTCTTTCTAGTTTCCTAATATGAAATCTTAGTTTATGGATTTTAGATCTTTCCTTTGCATCCAGAGTTGAAAGTTTTGTCTAAGTACTAAGTCAGCAGCATCTCATAAATTTTGATAGATTGTTTTTCATTTTCATTTAGTTCAAAATACTTCAGTATTTTCTTGAGACTTTGTTTTTGATACAGGTATTATTTAGAAGTATGTTCAATCTCCAGGTATTTTTGGATTTTCTACTACAGTTTTGTTACTGGTTTCTAGTTTAATTTCGTTGTGAACTCAGAGGGTACTTTGTATGATTTGTATTCGTTTAAGTGTGTTAAGCATATTAGGGCCCAGAATGTGGTCTGTCATGGTAAGTGTTCCTATGAACTTGAGAGTAATGTGTATTCTGGTGCTATTGGATGATGTATTAGAGAATGTCAATTAGATGCATTTTATTGATGCTGCTACTCATTCAGCTATGTCCTTCCTGATTTTCTGCCTGTGGGGTCTGTCAGTTACTGATCAAAGTGTGAAGTATTTAACTCTAAGAGTGGATTTGTCTGTTTCTTGTGGCAGGTCTTCCAATTTTTGTCTCATATTTTGTCACTCTGTTGTTATGTACGCACATACACATTAAAGATTATTATGTGTTCTTGGAGAATTCACCCCTTTGTCATTATGGAATGCCCCTCTTTGTCCCTGATAATTTCCTTGTTCTGAAGTTGACTTTGTCTGAAATTAATGTAGATACTTCAGCTTTCTTTTTATTAGCATTAGTATGGTGTATCTTTCTCTGCTCCTTTCCTTTTAATCTGTCAGTTATCTTTACATATAAAGTGGGTTTTTTGTGGACAANATTTCTTTCTTCTAGTAGACATAACTTTAACTGGTTACCATCTTGCCATAGAAATGAGTAACTGCATTAGTATTTTTTTTTGTTTAAAGATTTTATTTATTTGACAGAGAGAGATAGCCAGTGAGAGGAGGGAACACAAGCAGGGGGAGTGGGAGAGGAAGAAGCAGGCTCATAGCGGAAGAGCCTGATGTGGGCCTCGATCCCAGAACACCAGGATCACGCCCTGAGCCGAAGGCAGACTCTTAATGACTGTGCCACCCAGGTGCCCCGACAGTGTCTACCTTTTAATTGGTGTATGTAGATTGCTCACATTTAAGTGAGTATTGGTATAATCGGATTAATAGTTACTGTATTCTATTCCATTGCATTCATTGCCTGTGTTTTTTTATTTCTCCTTCTTCTTCCTCCTTTTTTCTCCCCCCTCTTTCTCACCTCTCCTCCTCCTCCTTCTTCTTCTTCTTCTTCTGTCTTCCACTATTTCTCTTCCTTCTCTTATTTAAGGTCAACTTTTTATATGATTTGATTCCATACTTTCTCCTCTCTAAGCATATTTTTTAGTGGTTGCTGAAGAGTTTTCAGTGTACATTTACAACTAATCTATTCTCAGTTAACGCTATACCGCCTCAGGGGTAGTACAAGTACTTTATAACAGAGTATTCCCCATTCTTTCCTCCTGTACCTTCAAAATTGCTATGATTCATTTCACTTATCCATATGCTATAATTACCAAACACAATGTTACCATTATTACTGTAAGCAAAATTATCTGTTAGATCAATTAAGAAAAATAAAATATGATTTTATTTTACCCTCATTCATTCCTTCTCTAATCCTCTTCATATTTTTTTGTAGATGTGTGTTTTCAACCTTCTCCCTCTTAACATTCCTTGCAAGGCAGGTATATTGATGACAAATTCCCTTAATTTTTGCTTGTCTGAGAAAGTATTTATTTTGCCCTTACTTTTGAAGAATAATTTCACTAGATACAGAATTTTACTTTGGTACTTTTTTTCTTTCAACATTGACTATTTCACCCCACTTTCTTCTTGCTTGCATGGTTCCTGAAAAGAAGTCTGATATAATTCTTATATTTGTTTCTCTGTAGGTAAGGTATTTGTTTTCCTTCTGACTTCTTTCAAAATATACTTTTTTTTCAGTTTGAATAGTATTTGCATAGGTGTACATTTTTTAAAAGATTTATTTATTTATTTGAGAGAGAGAGAGAGAGAAAGTGGGGTGAAGGGCAGAAGGAGAGGAAGAGGGGAAGCAGACTCCCTGCTGGGCAGGGAGCCCTACGCTGACCTCCATCTCATGACCCTGAGATCACAACCTGAGCTGAAACCAAGAGTTAGATGCTTAACTGACTGTGCCACCCAGGCGCCCCTAGGTGTACATTTTTAACATATTAATCCTGCTTGGTATTCCTTGTGCTTACTGGATCTGTGGTTTTGGCCTCTGTCATTAATTTTGGAAAATTTTTCGTTATTATCACTTCAAATATTTCTTGTGTTTCTTTGTTTCTTCTACTGGTGTTCCCATTACATGTATGTTATACCTTTTGGTAATTGTCCCACAGTTCTTAGACATCGTGTTTCATCTTTTCCTCTTTCCCTCTTTACCTTTCAATTTTGAATGTTTTTATTGACATATCTTCAAGCTCACTGAGACTGTTCCCAACTGAGTGACGTGTATTGATGAGTCCATTGAAGGTGAAAGTCTTCATTTCTGTTACAGTGTTACTGATTTTTAGCATTTTCTTTTTGTTCTTTCTTAAACTTTCCATCTCTCTGCTCACACAACCCATCTGTTTTTGTATGTTGTGCACTTTTTCCATTAACGCCCTTAACATATTATAGTTATTCTTCCCCATTGGATAAGTCTAAAATCTTTGCCATATCTGAGTCTGGTTTTGATTCTGCTTTGTCTCTTCAGCCTGTGTTTTTTCTTGCCTTTAAAAATGCTTTGTATTCTTTGTTGAAAGCTAGACAAGGTTTATTGTGTAAAAGAAATGTAAGTAGACAGCCCTTTAGTGTTAGGTTTTATATTTTCTTGGCTAGGAGTTAGGCTCTATTTATTGTTTGGTGTAGCTCTAGTATCAGAAGCTAAAATTTCTTTTATTGTCCTTATATTTTTAACCAATATTTCCAATTTTGGTAAAATATACAGAAATAAAATGTACCATCTTAACCACTATTAAGTGCACAGTTCAGTGATGTTAAATACATTTATAATATACTACCATCACAAGTATCCATTTCAAGAATATTTTTTCATGTTGTAAAACTGTAGCTGTAGACCCATTAAGCAAGAACTCCTCATTTTCCCCTTTCTCATCAGCATCTGGCAACCAGCATTCTACTTTCTGTCTCTATGATTCCAAGTATTCTAAGTACCTCATGTAATAGAATAATACAATATTTTTTTTTGTGATTGGTTTATTTCATGTAGCATAATGTCTTCAAGGTTCATCCATGTTATAATATGTGTCAGAATTTCCTAAGTTTCTAAGTTTACATAACACTCCTGTGTGTGTGTGTGTGTGTGTGTGTGTATGTATATATACATATGGCTTATCCATTTATGCATTGATAGACCTTTGGGGTGTGTGTCCACATTGTAGCTATTGTGAATAATGTTAATATGAACATGGGTGTACAAATATCTCTTTGAGACCCTGCTATCATTTCTTTCTAGTATATACCCAGAAGTGGAATTGCTGGATCATATAATAATTTTTAATTTTTTAAGGAAACACCATACTGTTTTCCACAGTGACTATACTACTTTGCATTCCCACCAACAATGCACAAGGGTTCCAGTTTCTCCATATCCTTACCAACACCTGCTATCTTGTTTTTTTGGTAGTAGATATCCTAATGGTTGTGAGGTGATATCTCACAGTAGTTTAGATTTGCATTTTTCTGATGATCAGTGAGATCAAGCACCTTTTCATGTGCTTATTGGCCATTTGTAAATCTTCTTGGGAGAAATGTCTGTTCAAGTCTTTTGTGTCTATTTTTGAACTGGGTTCCTTTTTTTTGTGTGTTAAGTTTTAGTAGTTCTCTGTATATTTTGGATATTAGTTACTTATGATTAGATATAATTTTTAAACATTTTCTTCCATTGTGTGGGTTGCATTTTTACTCTGTTGCACAAAATTTAAAAATTTTTGTGAAATTCAGTTTGTCTGTTTTTTCTTTTGTTGCCTGTGCCTTTGGTGTCATATCCAATAAATCACTGACAAATCCAGTGTTGTACAGCTTTTCCTCTTATGTTATCATCTAAGAATTTTACAGTTTTAGATATTACATTTAGGTCTTTGATTTTGATTTAATTCTTGTATAAGTTAGGTAAGGGACCAACTTCATTCTTTGCATGTGATATCCAGTTTTCCCAGTCCTGTTTGTTGAAAAGACTGTCCTTTCCCTGTGGCATAGTCTTGGCACCCTTGTCAAAAACCATTTGGCTTTTTTATGAGGGTTTATTTCTGGGCTCTCTGTACTATTTCATTGGTCTGTGTCTGCCTTCATGCCAGTACCACACTGATTATCTATAGCTGTGTAGTAAGTTTTGAAATCAGTATATGTAAGTCATCCAGCTTTGTTCTTTTTTTTTTTTTCCCCAAGATTATCTTGGCTATTTAGGGTGCCTTCTGATTCCTTATGAATTTAGGATGGGTTTTTGTATTTCTGCCAAGAGCATTGGGATTTTGATAGGGATTGCATTCAATCTGTACATTGCTTTGGGTAGTATTTGGGTATTGGTCTGTAGTTTGCATCCCTCTAGTGAATTTTTTATATCAGTTATTGTACTTTCATCTCCAGAAATCCTTTTCCATTTTTTTTAGGTTTTCTATCTCTTTATTGATATTCCCATTTTGCTCACACATTTTCTTGACTTTTCCCACATCTTCCTTTAATTCTTTGAGATTCTTTAAGATGGTTGTTTTAAAGTCTTTGTTTTGTGGCTCTCCTGTCAGGTCTTTTCCAAACAGTTTCTATTTGTCCTTTTTTCCTCTGAATGGGTAATACTTTCCTTTTTTCTGTATGCCTTAGGATTTTTTTTTTTTGATTGAAAATTGGACATTTGAATCTAATGTGGTAACTCTGGAAATCAGATTTTTTCCCATTATTGGTTTTCTTGTTTTCTGTTATTGTTTTTGTTTACTTTGTGTGTGTATATATATATACACACATATACATATATATGTATTTGACTGTAGGCTGTCTTTGTGCTGAGGATTATCCTGTAGTATAAATTTAAGGTCTTTTCAGTTATTTGCTAAGCCTGGGCCTTCCTCTGGGCATTTACAGTGACTTTACTTTCTCTCATACATGCACTTGCTTTTGAATGTTTCAGTCTTTAATGTCTGGCTCCCAAAGGGATAAAAATTGAAAAACGGAGGGGTGGGGGATGTACTGGCCATTTAAATATCCTGGAAATCACCTTAGCCAGAAGAGAAAGGGCTTCAACAGTGTGAGGAGTTGCAACAATAGCCACCCACTTTTTTGTCTGCACTTCTGAGCAGAGAAGCAATAGTCCGTGATCTGAGCACAGATCACTGATATTCGGATGACAGAGTCCTTTTTACCAATCCTGACCCCTGCAAGCTGTGTGCAGGTTGCTCCAGGAGCAGGTGCACAGCAATGTGCAATGGGTCTGGCAGGTGGGGAATGGGTAGCTGATACTATGGTAAGAGCCCAAGTTGACCAAAATTAACGGCAATGTATAGTTCAAGTCTTTTCCCAAAGTTGAAAGCCTTCATTAGACTCCAAATTTCCAAAATAGTTACATCGAACAGATTTTTGCCATTTTTGTCTACATGGGGAGGCAGATTTCTATTGCTTTTTACTCCATCATCCCCCAGAATCTTCTCTGTTGTCTTTATTTATATTTTCCTTCCTTCCTTTCCCTTGTGTTTCCCTAGAGACTTTCAATTAAATAGTGTCTAAAGTTTGTAGTTCTTTTAGTTGTAATCTCATCATTATTCAGGAACTCTATTGATTTGATGGTAATGTGTTGTTATATGAGAAGCATTCAGTAGTCTGTCTTTTGGTGAGCCCATTGGGTATTTCTCTTTCCCCATGTTGAAGGCTAGAGGGGGTGTAGTTTATTTGTTTGTTTGTTTGTTTTCTCCCACCTCAAAGGCTAGAAGAGGTAATTATCTTCTTCAGGCTTGTTTGGTTTTGGTAGAACCCCCATTATTTAAGCTTTAGTAAAATATTTTCCCTTGAGTTTAGGATTGTTGAGGAGAGTAGGGAGCTCTGGGAATATTTCATAGTGGTTACTTTCCCCATCTCTTGCTGGATGTAGGAGGAGATTTTTCTTTGATTTTTCACAGTGAGCAACTGGTAGGGCTCCTGGAGATAAAATTTATGGAAATGTGGTCGCACAACTAAGACTGGGACCCCTTGGAATTTTAAAGTCTCAACCCAGGGGCGCCTGGGTGGCAAAGCGGTTAAGCACCTGCCTTCGGCTCAGGGCGTGATCCCGGCGTTATGGGATCGAGCCCCACATCAGGCTCCTCCGCTAGGAGCCTGCTTTCCTCTCCCACTCCCCCTGCTTGTGTTCCNCTGGCTTTCTTTATTCCTTCAAAAAAAAAAAAAAAAAAAAAAAAAATAAAGTCTCAACCCAGTCCACATTGAATCTCTAGCAATTGGTCAGTTATAGTTAAAAGTATTTCTACAGATGGTAGCTTCAGGTGTGGGCTTCTGCCACTTATCTAGTACTCTTGGTAAAATGTGATAGTCTGTACCTATTTATCTGTTTCTTTCATTTTCAGGGCAACAGTTTGTCCAGTAACCGAAACTCTTTGATGGTTCTAAGGAGAGTTGTTGATTTTCGGTTTTGTTCAGCTATTTTGCTTGTTGTAAAGATGGAAGTGATGATTTCTAAGCTTTTTATGTATCAGACTGGAAACTGGAAACCCCTCATACACTTCGGAATGCAGGTTTAATGTTGGTGTTCATTGTTAATAATGTTAGTGTATTGTAAAAGAATTATATGATATGATTACTTTTTCATATTACCAGTTCTTAAATTATCTCATCATGAATTTTAATTATGTCCAGACATTTTGAGGTTTGATTTTATTGAAAATATTGGGGGAAAAAGGAGAATAATTTTATACTCTTGATTGTATTTAAAGACAGGATAAATTTTTTTTAACATAGTGTTTTATTAGTTTAGGTGTAAAATACAGTGATTCAGCCATTCCATACATCACCTGGTGCTCATCACAGCAAGCGCCCTCCTTAATCCCCATCACCTGTTTAACCTATTCCCCCATCAACGTCCCCCCTGGTAACCATCAGTTTATTGTCTATAGTTAAGAGCTTTTTTCTTGGTTTGTCTTTCTTTCTCTTTTGCTCATTTGTTTTGTTTCTTAAATTCCACATATGAGTGAAATGTGGTTTTTGTCTTTCTCTGATTGACTTATTTTGCTTATCATTATACTCTCTAGCTCCATTCATGTCATTGCAAATGGCAAGAGTTCATTTTTTTATGCCTGAATAAAATTCCATTGTATATATACCATGTATTCTTTATCCATTCATCTATTGAATGGGCTGCTCCATATTTTGGCTATTGTAGATAATGCTGCTATAAACATTGGGGTGCATGTGTCTCTTTGAATTTAGTGTTTTGTATTCTTTGGGTAAATACCCAGTAGTGTGTCCACTGGATCATAGGGTAGTTCTCTTTTTTAATTTTTTGAGGCACTTCCATCCTGTTTTCCAGAGTGGCTGCACCAGTTTACATTCCCACCAACAGTGTATGAGGCTTCCTTTTTCTCCACATCCTCACCAGCACCTTGTGTTGCTGGTTTTAGCCATTCTGACAGGTGTGAGGTGACAACTCATTGTAGTTTGATTTGCATTTCCCTGAGAGTAAGTTAGGATGAACATCTTTTCATGTGTCTGTTGGCCACCTGACAGGATAAATATTTTAACTGCCTTATTATGATACATATTTTATTTGGGAAGCTTATGCAAATATTTGTATATTTCACATATAGATATTTTACAATGCCCAGAAATACTTCTTGAATTGGTAATTAACATTTTTATATCTGTTAATTTTTCAAGTAACAATTTTGAAATTAGGAACTGAATGGTAGATTAATATCAATTTGTTTATACTGAAAACTTTTGTCACTAATTAAAAAAGCAACACAATGCCTTGCAGAGATCATCCAAGAATTCTATAACAATATTGTTTCCTCATTTAAATATTTATTTCAGTATTTATTTATTTAAATAGTTATTGTTTTTAACATACATATCATTTGGTGAAGGGTTATCTTGCATTGTGCTCCATTTGGAGGAGCTGATATGGTAATCTTTCTTTGTCATCTGTTTGGGACCTATTTTGTTTTGAAATGTTAAGAGATTTTTATCTTATTCTCTCGGAAATACGTTTTCAGGATACACTCCAATGTCACTCTAAGTTTTTTGTGTTTGTTTGTTGGTAGGATATTTGGTGCTAAATACAATATTATTAATCCATTATATGACTATATTTAAATACTAAGTGATGTGGCTTTAGCTCTAGAATAAAACTATCACACTTTTTTGAAGTTTATGCAGAGAACACAGGATATTCCTTTTTGGTGTAATATAGAGATACATAATTACCAATTATATTTATCTATTGGGACACAAAAATGTATAAGGGTATACCTTTTCCTTTATTGCTTATAGCATTATAAATAGGAACACACTGGAAAAGAAAATCAGTTTGATCTAAAAAGAATTTAATGCACAGTGTTAATATAATTTCCTTATGAAAGTCCTAGATTTGGGTGACTAGTTTTAGTTACTAATTCTTAGCCTTTCTTTGGGAAAGTAAAAGCTAATGAACTGATCATTGAGTCATAAGTTTACCTCTCAGGACCAGTCCTAGGTAAAGTGTGGGAAGCCAAATTTCAGAGGAATCCAGTACCCTTGGGTATGATCTTTCTCTGCCTTGTAAATATCCAGTGCTATTTCAGTGAAGCACTGAGTTGATTACAGTTTAAATGCATTTTTCCTCTGTTATCTTATATGAATAATTTACTTTAGCTTATAAATATTTAAAATTTAATATACATAGTTATTTTAGTAGTTATTTTTAGGTAGATTAGTTAGATAACCCCCAATTCTTTTATCTGCTCCTTTAAGCAATAAATAAATTCATTTGTAAGGCTTTTAAAATGCACTTATAAAACTATACATTTTATTTAAAGTATTTACGTCTTCAATTTATATTAAGGAAGAATTTTAAAAAATAGAGAGGAAATTGATTTATCTTCAGTAAAACAAATGTAACTGTGTTTAATATGGTACTTTAAAATAAGTATTTTAAAAGCTTCAATATCAGTATTAATAAAAATGTGCAGAGAACTTGAGGACTAAATCATGGAATCATTAAAAGAGTAGTAAAGATTTAATATCAGTCCTTTATTCAGAACAAGTGATTCAACTTCTCTTTTTTTGTGTCAGCTTAATTTAAATGTATAATTCCAAGTAGCAAAGCGCTAACCTTTTCTATGTAACAAACCTCATTTTTTATTTTTATATGACCACAAATTGTAGATAGAAAATTTTTCTTAGTACAGTGCACTCAGTTGTGCAAACTTATCTTTTTAGGGTCAAAGAAGAACACACACCACAACCGACACAGTAAGTAAATGTATTAAGAGTGCAGTAGGCTTGATTTCTGTACCTTTGCCATATTCTGCTTTCTGCACCTTGGATGGTATTAGCTTACACTAATACTGGATAGGCTGCAGCTAGTGTGTCTTCTGCTTTCTGACTCTCTGGCTTGTAAGAGAGCTGCCTGCAGCTTCTTACTTCATCCACATATTGACTGGATGTAGTTTTTTGCTGCCTGCTTGTGGACTGGTTAAGTGTTCAAACTTAATTTCCCTACATTCTGACTGCCTGGTGATAATTGGAGCTCACATTTCCATTGGCTGTAGCTTTTGTGCCTGTGTATTTTTATTATTATGGATAAGAAAACATTTGACCTACATTGTTATTCATTTGGTTATTCAGTCACATTATTTGCTTATTTAAACAGGTGGTTTCCCTTTAGTGGGATCACTGAACTGGTAAATAACGTTCTTCAGCCCCAGCAAAAACAACAAAATGAAAAGGAGCCCCAGACGTAAGTAAGCTGATCTGTATAGACTAAATATTATCTCTGATAGCATAACATACTGAAGAGTATGTATTAAAATGCTGCCCTTGGAATAGTATTCATCAGAAACAAAAATTGTTAGGTTATGAGTTTGATACTTTTATCTTTAATTATCATGGAAATCTAAAAAGAAAACAGGATAATTTATAAGGTAGTAAAAATGAAGAGAGGTAATTCTCCCCTCAGTTTCAGTATGGATAATGTAAACTGTATTTGTCCAGTAAAACATCTTTCTCCAATTATGCAATATATTCTAAAGTGTGTTTCTTTCAAAAAGAATTCAGAGGACATTAAGAAATATTAACCCCCCAATTCAGTCTTTGGTCAAATAGTTTTGGAAAGGTTTTTTAAAAAAAAGGTCAAGCAGTTTTCTTTATTGTAATACTTCAGAGTGTCTAAAAATTCTCCAAAGGGGTTAGAACATTCAATGACTACTAAACATATTTGACCACTGTTTTCACCGAACATTTCATTAAGTTATCAACATAATTTGGGAAATGCAGCAATTTATTCTCACATTGATCTGAAGCATTAAAACAAGACAATTCTATTTATTTTAGTTGTTAGTAGAACAGGAAACAGTCTTTAAAAAATTGTTCACACATCTCTTTTTAGCCTTGTGCTAGTAATATTATTTATATTTTGAAGGGGAAGTAACTGAGAATGTGAGAAAGATTGTATATATTTAAATTCTGATCTCTCCATGATAACTGTCATCTTACTTCCAAGATGCTCTTACCGCTCAGCCTCTATGCTTTTTTCAAGTGGGAGCTCTGTTTATGGAGAAGATGGTTTGGTTGTAGGGATGGGCAGATTGAAAAGTGACATGAACTCCAGGAGAGGATGAGAAAGACTACTATGGGAGCCCTAAGATGAAATATTCTGAGAAACTTTTCATGTTTGCCTTTAATGCAAACTAGGGGATAAACGTCTTTTTGTCTTGTTGTGGCTGAGGGTAATCTGCTCATTCATTTTATATTACCTTGTATGCATCTTATTTTAAATTTTGTCGGTGTTTTTGTTTCAACCGACCTAAAATTATGTTGTGGTATACTACTTATAAAAGTGCAGAGTAGTCCCCTTCACCCCTACGTGCAGGTATGTTCCCAGGCCCCCAGTGGATGCCTGAAACAGCCGACGGCACATAATCCCTATGTTTACTGTTTTTTCAAACCCATACATATATACCTACAATAAAGTTTAATTTATACATGAGGCACAGTAAGAGATAAACAATGACTAGTGGAACAATGATAATATGCTCTAATAAAAGTTATATTAATGTGGATTCTCTCAAGATATCTTGTACAGTATTCACTCTTCTTGTGATGATGTGAGATGATTAAGTGCTTACATGATGAGATAAAGTGAGGGGAATGATATAGGTCCTGTGACATAGTGTTAGGTTACTATTGACCTTCCGAGGATATGGCAGGAGGATCCTATGTTCCAGACCCCAGTGGGTCATGGGTCACTGAAAGCACAGAGAGTGAAACTGAAGATGAGGCTTGGGGGGTCTACTGTATATGTAACTCTAAAATGGGAACTGTTGCTGTATTTAATCTAGGTGAAGTCAAGACTTGTTTTGTCCTAGCTACTGTTTTATCTTTGGCATCTAACAGAATGCCTGATCTGTAGGAGGAACTCAGCAAGCCTTTCTTCACCACTGATTTTACATGTTTTTTCCTTTGATGGCATAAAAATACTGTGCTACAAGGAATAGAAATGAATTTAGTAAACTCTTTTCTAATAAAAAATTGTGTTAAAATGGCATACCATGTCATTATCTTGCTGATTTTCTCTAAGGCACTGAAATGTCATAAAATAGTAAAATTACTATCAAAATATAATTAGATGCAAATTTGCGTCAGTATTAAATGACTTCAGTTACATATCTTATTTGTAAGTTTCAGAAAGTAATCAAGATTAAGTTATATTATTTAGCAGATTACAATGGGCATTAATAAAATAGATATTTTGTTAGTAACTTTAAAAAGTGATGTCTAATTATTGAAATAAAGTGACATTTGATTGGCATAAACAAAGATCAAGGCAAACTTGAAAAGAAATAGCTTTACTTCAGTAATAAATATAATTCAGTTTGTTTTGATTTTTGGATAGGAAGATGGTAGGAGAAAAGACTAGTACTTTTGGATGTTTTAAAAATTAATTCTTGTTTAATAGGTACTATTTCCATTAAAATATCTTGGGCAGCTCATTCTTGTTGTTAATCTGTGATTTATGCAGTTTTAAAAATTCAGAATTAGGGGTGCCTGGGTGGCTCAGTCGGTTGAGTGTCCAACTCTTTATTTCAGCTCAGGTCTTGATCTTAGGGTCATGAATTCAAGCCCCACATTGGGCTCCACACTGGGCATGGAGCCTACTTTAAAAAAAATTGAGAATTAATAGATTCTGTCAATAGTTAGCTTTTTCATCTTATATTCCTGTTATGGTGCAGATTTTTGGTATATAATTTTCCAGAAGCTTTCCTTTTATCTTTTCTGATCCCAAAACCAGGATACTTGTGAATCTTCTCTTTTAATTCGTCTTTGCGTATTCTAAGACTTCTTTCTGAGTCATCTAATTTTTTTCTCTCTTTGACTACCATTTGAATGGGATAACTTCCTATCTGCTTACTTTCTGTTCATTCATCTATAAAATTATTTCTAAGAACTGAATTCCGGTATTCATTTAATATATAAAAAATAGGACTTAGGTTTCTTCATACTCCATGTAGATATTTTCATAGTAGAATAACTAAGTATTCTATCAGATAGTAGTAAATGTCTAGTATTTCCTGAACAGTAATTTCATTTTAATGAATTTATATAAATCCCATTTTGTGGCTATTCAAAGCTATAATAATGTAAGTTTCTTGAGTCTTTTTTGGAGTTTGTTTATTTCATAGTTCTTTAATATAACAGGAAGATTTACTAATTTTGATATTGGTAATTCATGGGAAACTGTAGGTGTAAGTAGAACAGCGTGTCCAACTTTGATTTTCCGTAAGTTTTAAGGCATAGAAAATCAATTGAGCCATCTGTGTCCGTTGTCAGCTCATTTTAACCTTTGCAGAAATTCCTTAATATACAAATTAAATAATTTTAATTTTGCTTTTTTCCTTCCTTCCTTCCTTCCTTCCTTCCTTCCTTCCTTCCTTCCTTTTTCTTTTTTTATACTTTTTTTGCCTCAACATCAAAATGAGGGAAAGTTTCTCTAAAGGCAATATAATATAGGTTATATGTAAAGTGTAAAACAAGTCCCTGGGTAATTAAGGATGGGTGTACTAGGAAAAAAACTGTTAAATTCTTTGTAATGCTAACTGTTAATTTAACTTTGTATTCCCAATATCTAACATAATATCAAAGGTAAGTTAGAAAGTTTTAAAATACAGATTAATTAAACCAATAATTGGGTTAGTTTGTTTTGAATTTTCATGTAATAACAGTTTTATTCATGTTGGGACATAATAAAAATTACACTTTTGAAATACTAGGAAAATCTAAAATTTTAATCATTAGAATCAAATGGCCACTTAATATAGTAGTCCTCTTTGATTATGAGGTCTTTTCATAGGAAAAAATGCTAAGAGAAAGAGTGTTTTTTAAGCAGAGAGAACATCATTTGTGAAAGTTTTTAAGTAGCAAAGGGTTTGTGGTACAAGATGGAGTATGGCAGGAGATGAGATTCCAGAGGTAGCACTCAGATAGGGCAGTGTTTTTACAGAGAGTGAGTCTGAGTCTCAGTATAAAAGGATCTGAGTCTCGGTAAAAAAGGAATATAATTGGAAACTTTTAAACATGGAATTGACGTGATTTAATTTATGTGTAAAGATCAATCTGGCTGCTCTCTGAGTAGACTGAATGAGAATAGAAATGGGTAGAGCAGTGAGGAGGCTTTTATGAAAAGTCTCTGCTAGAGATGATGATGACTTGGACCAGGTTGATTAGAGTGAAGATGGAGGGGAGTGGATTGGGGATATATTTAGAGATTGAAAGGGCAGGATATTTTTTAGTGTAGTAGACATGGAGGAAGTTAGTAAGGAACAAAAAAAGAGCCAAAGATGACTGCCAGATTTCTGGTCGTAAGAACTAATTTGGTTGTGATGCCATTAACTCTGATCAAGAAGGGGAAAGGAATGGGTTAGGACTAGTAACTAAAATATAAGTTTTAAACTTTTTACGTTTCAGATGTTATAAATTAGCCAACTTTGAAGGAGAGATATGGATTGGCTAGAGTTATAACTTTTGGTGTCAAAGCTAGATGAATAGATAAGATAACTTAGAGAGTGTATGAGGAAGAGCAGATATGAAGGTCCATGATTGAGCCCTGAAGAAGTCTAATGGTGCACAAAGTCTAGGAATCCAGAGATAAAAGGACTATGGTTCCTGCTCTCAAAAATATTTCACATTCAGAAAAAGACATGCTGATGAACAATGAAAAACAATATTGTAGAGATTTTCTGTTTCCTCTTTGACATGTAAAGAGTTTGGAAGTTGTTACTCTCATCCTCGCAGGAAGAAAAGGCTGAACAAGTTGAAAATCAGCCACTCTTCTAAGATTTATCACATAATTGTAATCACAGGACAGATCAATGCCCTGACAACTAGAGGGAGAGGTGAAGAAAGAGAACCACAGCTTACTGGGAAGAGAAACTATTGGAGCTAGGATCTGGTAGGAAAACTTAATTATAATTGATGAACTCAGACTGAAGGCTGAGTGTGTACTGACTTGAGTTAAAAATTTGTGGGACCCCAGCCTTAGGGGATCAACCTTCCCAACTTCCCTGGTTTTGTGAGTTTAAACTCTAGGAATGTCACCAGGTTCTCAATGTGAAGGTCAGTGAAAAATTCTCTCGCACTTCTAGCAGGGGGAGGGTAAAAGAATATATTTTTTTTCAGTAAATTGAAATAAATATTCAAAATGGTTGAAATACTCCCAGAGCTTTTTGTTCTCAAGGGAAACTACTTTACCTCAACATGAGAGAAGGGAAATACCCACCTGCAGTCCCCTCTCGCCTTCCCATCTCACTGAAAGGGGAAAAGAAGCTCGGGGTTGCTGCATCAGAGGAAGAGAATGGAGAGAATGGAAAATGGAGAACTTATTAACTACCTAAGACTGGTCACTTTGGCTCACAGCTCATTCCCCAAACCTGTCACAGGGCTCTTAACTTCAAGGAAGTCTAGAAAGTCTTTCCATGTGATCATGAAGAGAACTGACTCTAATATAATGAGTAGTAGTACATCTACTGCTGTTAGGTTACATTTGATTTTCATTTATTGCAATGAGATGGAAATTTCAGGATGCCAAAAGATAAAGATTTGCTGCTAAAGCAACGACAACTACGATTTTAGTTGCCACTCCTGGTACTGTTGATTCTGTTGAAACTGCTGTAATGACTTGGGATCAAGGTCAAATTTTGTTAGGGTTAATAACATGAAGAAAATTCCAATACAGAAATGCTCCAGAAGGAAGGAAATTTCCTGTGTGTAGTGTTTCCAGGAACATCTATTAAATTTTGTCAGTGAGATTGTAGGGAGATTTTTGCATTTTCTTAGGTGGCAGTGAAAGGCTAACGGACATTACAAATGTGATCATGAAAATACATGAAAGCATATGAGAAACCTTCAGTTGATCATTAGAGTACCAAAGCATAAGAATAAGGTAAACAGGAAACAAAATGATCTTAAACAGAACGAGTAGAGATATCAGAAAATCATTCTTCTCTTCTTGGATGGAAGCTGTCGATTTTGATTAGTCATCTGCCTGATCCAAGAGTCATTGGTTAGCCGTTTCAGTCCGAAGTTCTTTTGCTTCTGGAGGAAATCTTAAGATCCTCCTATTAAGATCCCCTGATGGAGCAGATTTTCAACAGTCCAGGCAAAATTATTTATGTCTTTTTAGGTGCAAAACATGAATCCAGGGATCCACATTTTGAGGCTTTTACTGAAGTGCTAGTTGTTAACAGGGCTTGTTACAGTCTTTTCCTTCAAAACTCTGGGGCATCTTTTCTCTCCTGTCTCTTCCAGAAGACTGAATGTCTAAGTTTCAGGTCATAGAGGGTACCTTAGAAGAATGTTTTGGAGACTGCTTATAACTGTTGATGATAAGAATGAGTGTATCACTTGATTCTTTTGCTGTACTTAACCATGTTAACTTGGAATAGAGCTGAGTCTAGGGTCAGAGGTGAAATTTCTAAACGCACAGGCAGCCTGTTATGAAGTCATAAGGGAGAGCTGGTGGACCTCAAAAAGGGTTGATTTTTCATGTTTTGAAGGCAAATGGCAATGGAAATTGAAAGTTCCTTGAGAGTATTGTTGATTTGATTTTACTTTAAAAATTCCAACTGGGGGGCGCCTGGGTGGCTCGGTTGGTTAAGCGTCCGACTCTTGATTTTGGCTCAGGTCATGATCTCAGGGCTGTGAGACTGAGCCTGCCTCGCGCTCCGCACTGGTCATAGAGCCTGCTTTATTCTCATACTCCCATCCAGGGAAGATTACTTCCCAGCCCAAAGGGTAACCTTATCCTTTTATCTGGCACCACAGATTATTTATATATATAATATGTTTATATTTTATACATACAGAATCATGTAGTATGTATTCTATTGGATCTGTATTATTTTGTTCAACACATTTGTGAGATTCACAAATGATCGCATGTTGTTGTATTTCATTCATTCTTCTGACTTTATGGTGCTCTAGTACCTGAATATACTACAATTTCTTTGTCTGTTTTACTACTGATATGCATTTGGGGTTTTTCCAGTTTTTGGTTATTATGAATAGTGCTTCTATAAATATTCTGATTCCATTTTTTTTTCCTGTTACTCTGGAGGAGAATTTTGTAGTTATTTGTGAAAATGAAGTACTTAAGCTATTTTAAAAATATTTTCAAATAATAAAGCTAATCATTATGTCAGAGTCATTAGTCTAGTTTCCCATTTATTTATTTGGTACTGTTTCTTGAGTATGCCCTACTGTTTGATGTTTTGGTGGCTCTGCATCTGGCCAAGAAAGGGAGAAAAGGCATTCCAGGCAGAGGAACAGCGTATAGGATGATATGATCTGATCTGCACTTTATAACAAACATTAGAGTTATAATAGTCACTTAGGGAGCTTTGTAGAAGTTCAGATGAGAGGTCTGCCAAGGGTCTGGGATGGCCAGCTATGTGGCATATGTTTGTTCTTTTATCAAAAAAGGACACTAATTCTTTCTCTTAGCTGATTAGTGATGCAGTAGCTTTTATACTTCTTTTTTTAAGCTTCCATCCATTAAAGAAATCTATTTTGCACTATAACCTAGTATATATATACTACATACAAATGTTAATATATAATAGAAACAAGATTTGCATGAAATGCTTACTTGCAGTCTTTCCAATGCTCTGATATATTTTATTAAAAAATTAGGAGTCTTGGACAGCTAAATTGATTGGTGCTTAGTGTTGGGTTGCACTCTGCAGTTTGAAAAGCACTCTAAAAAAAAAGTGTGTGACTACATTTAGTGATATCATTCCAAAACTGCATGCCATGAACTTGTAGAAAGCACTACTTCAGATTCGTTCTCTGATGAAAATCAGTGTTAAAATGATATTTATTTTAATGCTTCAGTTTTGTTAATAATCAAGTCCTACATTAAGGTTAGAGTATCACAGATTTGGGCTGTTAAAGAAAAAGCTTTATAAATATCATTTCAATTTAAACCTTAGAATAATAATCATAGTTAAGAAGAGTGAGAATACAGACATATAGTTTCGTATTTGATTAATCTGATACATAATTTTAGTTCCTTCAAAGATAAAAAGGATAGACACTCAGACAATACTAAAACATTGTACTATAGGTAACGTAGAACATGGGGAACAGATGCTACTTCTATAAGGAAAAGAGTCAACCAAGTTCAAGTCCAGACATAAAGAACACATAAAGGAGAGGAGAGAATGGGGAAACTTTGAGCTAGGTTGTCTTCATATGTTATCTCAATTATCACAGTACTCTGATGTCTATGTTAAAATCCCACCTGACAGATGAAGACTAAACTAAGTAACTTTCCAGCAGTCTCATACAGCTAATAGGAAGTGAAATCAGGACTTAGACCATGTTTAAAGAAAAACCTTTATATTTTCCTGCCGTAGATTTCCTTGAAATACTGAATTTTTCTTGCTTATTTAAAATACCTCAACTCAATTTTAAATAAGGTGCAAATAATAACCTAGTATGTGTCACCGGCACAGTGCTGGGTGAAAGATGAATGGTCCTAGACAGATAATATGCATAAGAATAATTACAATGTGATATATTGTTTAGAAGTGTAACCTAAGAGTCAGTGAGTGACTCTGCCAGTTGGTGGGGATCAGACAGGGTTGCTGAAATCTGAACTAGGTCTTGGATGCTGAAAAAGAGTGTACTAAGTTAAAAAAAAAAAAAAAGAAAGAAAGAAAGAAGAAACTAAATTATATTCTAGTGGGTGGAACAGCATCTGCAACGATGTGAAAGAGCATGATATGCTTGGGGAACTGTAGGGGGACATTATTGTTCTAGTGTGAATGTCAGCGTTAGTATTCAGATGTCTTGGTTGCCAGCATGGTAAATAGCATTGTGCCACTAGATCATGAAGTAGTTCAAGGTTTATAGTGATCCACATCAATCTGAGATTAAATGAGTAAGTTAGCACAAATTGCAAAAAATGTAAATAATGCAGAGTTTTCTTTTTTCTTTTATTATTATTTTTTAGATGACGAGCAAATATATTTTACCCAGGAGCAGTGCATAAAACTGTTTTACTTCCTAATGTCTTTTTCAAAGAAGTACTTTATTTTGGTTAAACAGAAAGAACATGAGGGGCGCCTGGGTGGCACAGCGGTTAAGCGTCTGCCTTCAGCTCAGGGCATGATCCTGGCGTTCCGGGATCGAGCCCCACATCAGGCTCCTCCACTATGAGCCTGCTTCTTCCTCTCCCACTCCCCCTGCTTGTGTTCCCTCTCTCGCTGGCTGTCTCTCTGTCTGTCGAATAAATAAAATCTTTAAAAAAAAAAAAAAAAAGAAAGAACATGAAGGTTGGATATCTATAATGGCCTTAAAATGTTTCTACTATTTATCTTTTTTTTCTCCCCAGAATTGAATTTGTTAAATACTTTTCTTTAAGAAACAAATTTCATGGAAGCAATATACTTTCCTCTCGTCACCAGAGAGGGGTATCTACGTATTCAAGATGAATCATTTCCTATTGTCAATAATAAGCTATGAGTGTACTTTTACTTATTTTGAATCTCAGTTTCTAACATCAAGATGATTTCATCTTGTGAACGAAATAGTCATTTCAATTCAAAGGTTCTATATCTGGTGATTATATAAAAAAATTTTTTTTTGTTATTGTTGTTAAGAAGTAGACCTTCTGAATTTCATTGCCTTTTGCATATTTGTCATGGTGGCATCATGAAACACAGAAGCAAAGTTATTTATACTAAAGATACATATTAAAGATAAAGAATTAATATTAGCTAAAGAACGTCATGTAAATGTTAGTATAAAGAGTGTTTCAGCTTGGGTTGTGTGTGTGTGTGTGTGTGTGTGTGTGTGTGCGCGCTACAGTTACAAGTTGTTTTGGAGAAATATTTTTAGCCTACAGAGAGTGAGCCAAATATCTGATTTATTTGAGACAGTTTTATAATATTTCTCAGCTTACTCTTACTGATTTCTGTAACTTGTGATGTGGCAAACTAAGTTGGATATCAGACATTATGGGAAATGATTCTTAGCAAGGAAGTCAGGATATTCTCCCCCAAGCTGTCTCTCCTTCTTCTACTCTATTTCTCTTCCCTTTCTTTTCTCATACGTACTTTATGCCAGGACAATACTTTCAACTTCCTGTTTTTATGCTTTGCATACTTCAGGTTGAATCATTCTTCATTTTCTGCCGATCACAATTTTGCATATCCTTCAAGTCCAGGATGTGCAGGATATTTAAAAACTAAAACTTCTGTGAAGTCATAGAAATCTTCTATGAAGTCTTGCCAACACCATTCACAGTTAGTGGCTCTTTTCTTTGTGCTCCAGTACCATTTTTCTTACATATTTATTTAATATATGTTTCATTTTATCTTGTATCATATAGGTTATATTCAACTCATGTCTATACTTGTTCATATATGTCTATCTTACTGAAGACAGGATTGGTTCATACTCCACTTTATATTTTTGCTCCATCACTTGTGAAACAGTGCACTCATAGTACACATTTGCTTATTCACTATTAATTCAAACATCTGGTAAATGTTTATTGAGAACTTGGCTATGGGGCATGCATCATGCCTATCGGTGGGATAAAATGGACAGCAGAAACAGACAAAACAATCCTCATGGATTATATTTTCTAGTTAGAAAGATAGGCATTAATCAAATAATCATATATACAGATAAAAGGAGGAATGTGGAAATGCAGTATACTGTAGCACTTGGAATATTTAACGGAGGGATTTGACATAGAGATGCTAAGGAATACCTTCCCAATGAAGTGATGTTGAAATGCAGTGAGAATGATGAGTGACGGAAGGGAAGAGTACAAAGTATCATGGTTACAATGGCTTCATGAAATTGTTGGGGAACTTGCTTTTACTGTTCTTCTGAAACAACATATAAAACATGAGAATATCTCATAGAGATCTTTAATCTATTTTTTATATGGATGCTTTGACAAGTTGGTGAATCCTATAGACCCCATCTCAAAATAATGTTTTTAAATGCATAGGATATAGTGCAAGCAAAATATAAATAGGGAGCCAATTAAATTGAAAAATGGGTCTGTCTATAGACTCCTTGGGGGTGTATTATGAGTTAAAATGAAAAAACTTGAGTTAAATAATTCACCTGTAAAGCCAAATAGGTGGCTACTGTTTTTTGAAGATTGGCAATAAAGGACTCGTCAGTAGGGGGGAAGATGCAACAATATAGAGATGTCATGTCTCTTGAAACTAATCTATAAATGCAAAGCAATTTTAGTAGAAATTCTACCAAGATTTTCACGAGAATGGTATAAAAGGATTAAAACACTTAAATGGAAGAAAAACATTTATAAATAGGAAGACAATTTTCAAAAAGAAGAGCAAGGAGGAGGATTCATTTTGCCAGATACCAAAATGAGTTACAAAACCCAAGTAATATATATTTGGGAATATGTGGCGACCCTTTAAAAAATTTTTTTCCATGAGATTATGCTTCTAGGAAAAGGAAATTGCTTTATTTTGAGTTGTTACAACATATTTTATTATGAAAAGCCCAGGATTTCTTTAGTTTGAGTTACAAAGTACTGCTTGGCAAAGACACATTACCAACCTGTAGCTATAGAGATTACCTGGCCCAAACCTGTGAAAGGGGAGTTAAAGACATTCAGCATCAGTACGGAAATTCCTGGTGATGTGACCTCATGACGGCTAGTGTTGGAAGTTGTTATAAGCAAACTTTTTAAAGATTACTTCAGGAGCGCTTGGGTGGCTCAGTTGGTTAATTGTCCAACTCTTGGTTTTGGCTCAGGTCCTGATCTCAGGGTCATGAGATCAAGCCCCATATCGGACCCTGTGCTTAGTGTGGAGTCTGCTTAAGACTCTCTCCCTTTCTCACTGCTCCTCCCTGCACGCTTTCTCTCTCTTTCTCAAATAAATAAATCTTTTTTTAAAAAAGATTACTTTAAAAAAGGGGTAATGTAAATGGTTAGCTTGTAAAGATCATGAAAACATACCTATGAGATGAGTGAGAAAACAACAGCACCAAAAACATGTGGCTGGGTATAAAATTATCAGAAACAGCAGGATTTCCAGGAACTAGTGGATTGAAAAAGTTCAGTTTTTCAAATAACTCAGGAAGTGAAGAAAATTTGCCTTGGAAAACATTGAGTTCATTGAGCTGCTTAAGTGATGACGGAGACATTGATGCAGAAAATACACATGAAAATTTGGATAAAATAGGGGCACTTGGCTGGCTCAGTCAGTATAGCATGTGACTCTAGATCTCAGGGTTGTAAGTTCAAGCCCTGCATTGGTTGTTGAGATCCCTTAAAAATAAAATCTTTAAAAAATTTTGCATAAAATAGCTTTATGAAATAAGAAGATGGAAAAAAGCAGTATTTCTAAATTTATATCTTATTGTGTATGTCTTTTAAATATTTATTTGTAACAGAAGTTTTAAATTAAAGTGTGTCTTTGACTCTTTTGTCTATATCCAGTATCTGCAAAATGTGTCCTGTGGGTCAAACCTGCTTGCTCAACTGCCTGTTTCTGTAAATAAAGTTTTATTGGAACACAGTCACGCTTACGTTTTCATATTAGCTATGACTACTTCCACATCTTAAGGTCAGAATTGAGTAGTTGTGACAGAGTTGAATAGTTGAGGCCCTATGGCCCAGAGGACCTAAAATATCCACTGTCTGGCTCTTTAAAGAAAAAGTTTGCTGACCTCTGATTTATATCATTGGAAAATTATATATTCAAATTTACATATTTAAGATCTTTTAGACCTTTCATTATATTTGGAGCTTGGTTCTGACAGTGTTGTTCTGGAGTAGGAACAAACACAAAAACCAAGGAAATAAAATACAGAGTCTGTAAATAGACCTATGCACATGTGGGAACTTAGTATCTGATAGATTGCCATCACGAATAAGTTGAAGAAAGGATGGATTATTTAATGGTGCTGGGAAAATGCAATCTCTGTATGGAGAAGATTGAAATTAAATTCTTGCATCACATCACATATAAAAATAAACTTCAGATCGATTAAAAGCCTAACTGTGAGAGACAAAATTATAAAGCTATTAGAAGAAACTCTAGAATTTTTTGGTGACTGACTTAGGGATAAGTAAGAATTTTTTATAGCCAGCCGCTGAAACCACAAACCATGAAGGGAGAAATTGATGTATTTGACTACATCAAAATTAAAGATTTTTGTTAAACAAAGGACACCATGTACAAAATTAACAATCAGTTGTCAGACTAGGATATTTGTTTTGCTTAACTTATAAATGAGTAACATATAAGCTATATAGGATACTACTGCAAATCAGCAAGGAAAATACAGGAAATCCGACAGAGTATTGGTAAAGGATGGACTGAACAGGCAAATCATAAGAGGGGCAGTCCAATGGGCTGAACTTCATTAGAAGTCAGACAAACATGAACTGGAAAAAAAAACCCCACAAAAACATGTCAATTCATATCTATTAAAGCTGCAAAAATTTTTAAGTTAAGTAATATCACACATTGGCACAGACAAGAAAAAACTGGAACCTTTATACCTTTCTTGCAGGGATGCTAACTGGGTTAAGCCACTTGGGAAAGCAGTTTAGAAATATTTAGTGAACTTGACGATGTGTACTATATATACCCCAGAGGAAACCATACAGGCTTACCTTAGAGATATTGTGGGTTCAGTTCAGACCACTGTAATAAAGTGAATGTGGAAATATAGTGGGTCAAATGGAGTTTTGGTTTCCAAGTGCGTATAAAAGTTGTGTGTGCGCCATACTGTAGTCTATAGTGTGCAGTAGCATTCTGTCTAAAAAAAGTGTATATCTTAATTAAAAATACTTTATTGTTAGGAGTGCCTGGGTGGCTTAGTCGGTTAAGCATCAGTCTTCAGCTCAGGGTCCTGGGATCTGCTTGTTCCTCTGCCTCTCCCCTCTGCTCATGCTCTCTCTCTCATGCGCTCTCTCTCAAAAATATAAAAAATACTTTACTGCTAAAAAATGCTATATCGTCACTGATTACTGATCACCATAATATAATAATAATGAAAAAGTTTGAAATATTGTGAGAACTACCAAAATGACATGAAACATGGAGTGAACAAAGGCTGTTGGAGAAATGGGGCTGATAGACTTGCTTGATGCAGGGTTGCCACAAACCTCCAACTTGTAAAATAGGCAGTATCTGCAAAGTACTAATAAAGTGAAGCACAATAAAGTGAGGTATGCCTGTATATGGGTTTATACGTTTATCATTATAGAAATATGTATAATAATGAATTATAAAAGACCAACTTTAAAAAAATAAATTGAATAAAATGTGATATATGTAAACAGAACATTATACATCCATTAAAATGCAAAATGCAAAAACCAAAGCGGTTAAAAGCATGGATTCTGGAGCAGCACTGAATTTGGATCTGGCTTTAACGGCTTACCATCTGTGTGACCATGAGCAAAATAGTTTCTCTGAAGGATAGGAATAAAAATAGAAATAATAATAATACCTGTCTATATACCTGATATACCATAAACACTATATGCATTAGATATAGTTTATCTATTTAGATTTAAATATAAAAAAGTAAAGTGGAATGGCAAATATGAGAAGCAGAAATAAGTAAATGGCACAATGCCATTTATGTAAATTGACAAGACTGGTTACCCGATGGAAGAGAAATCACATTGGGGAAGGGAAAGTAATTAAAATAGGAGCCAAGTATGGATATGTGCTACCAAGCTTATGATCAATTCTGTTCTGGATACCTAAGGTTAAAAAAAAAGTGAAAGAAAAAAAGGTGTGCATTGCAACCCATTTCAGGTGGAGGCAAGAGCATATATAAAGTGCAAAGACCAGTAATGTGAGCCACAGTGATGAATCTAAAGGCTGAAAGAAAGCCAGAATGGCATTAACAGAATGAGGGTAAAGAAACAATGCAAAACATGAGATTGAAGAGGGAATGTATGCCAGAACATTCAGGGCTTTGTAGGTCTTCATATGAAGTGTTTTCTTTTTATTTAAGAGCAGTCAGAAGCCAGTAGAGTATTTTAAACAATGTCTTTTAGGAAAGCTGAGTTTTCCTGTAATGTGCAGTAATAGATTGAGAGAGAGAAGTGTGGGAATGAGTAGCCTCGCTAGGAGACCAGATGGGCATGGGTGGTAACAAGGCCTGTGGTATTCATGGGAGATGAAGAGACAAGTGGAAGGACTCAGGACACATGTAGGAAGTAAAACTGAAAGGACTTAATGATAAATAAATTATGCATGTGAGGGAGAGAGAGAGAGTTCCAGAACAATTCTAGACTTCAGGCCATATAATTGAATGGTAGCACCATTTATTGAAATAGGGAATGGTTGGAAGGGAATCTGGTTCATGTAGGAAAATTATGATTCCAGTTTTATACGTATTGAATTTCAGGTGGCATTGAGCTTTCCAAATAGAGATGTCGAGTAGGCAGTTGAATTTTAAAGCTCAGAGGAGATCTGAGCTGGACATTACATTTATAAGTGATTTATAGGTAGATGGAAATTGAAGCCTTGGATATAGGATAAGACTGCCTAAGAAGACACTATAGAAGGAAAAGAATAGGGCCTGTGTCTTGACCTTTGAAGGAGAAGGAAAATAAAAGGTCCACAGATACAGGAAAATGAGGAGAGCATTGTGACAGCCAAGGGGGGCAGTGAACATAGTGGAACATAACTTCAAATATTGTTGAGACCTCAGTAAGATAAAGAGTAAAAATTTTGTTCACTAATTTTAGGTACAGGGAGACCATTGATGAACTTTGTGAGAATTAGTAAGTAGAATGGGAACTAGATTAGATTGGTTGAAGAATGGGGTGAGGAAGCAGAGATAGAATTTCGCTTATTTATAAATGGGAAGAGGAGATATGCTCTTCTCGTCAAGGAATCTGAATCTGCCTGTACACCATTACTTCTTCTTCTTTTAAAGATTTTATTTATTCATTTGAAAGACAGAGAGAGAGCAGGAGGGAGAGGGAGAGGGAATCTGAAGCAGGCTCTGCACTGAGCGCAGCATCTCATGTGGGGCTCGATCCACAACCGCGAGATCAGGACCTGAGCCGAAACCAAGAGTCAGACGCTCAACTGACTGAGCCACCCAGGCGCCCCTGTATACCACCACTTCCACGTATAGTAGTTTGTCACTCTATAGACTTGAAGGATGCATACACAAAATCTCTCTAAATCTTCTCGTTACCTCAAACTATTGTCGTCGTGTCCTCCTTGGATTGCATCTTCTTGATCGCTTTTCTCCCCACAGCTGGGACCACTGGATCCCAGCCTGCAGCCTTACTGCTCCAGTCTCTGGGATTTCTGTAGTTCTCCGTAAGAGAGTTTCCAACAGTTCTTTAAATAGTTCTTTGGGATACATGATTCCTAACTTTGTGACTAATATGATGGGCCTTCTCCTTGTGTGAGATGCGGCTTCCACTTCCCTTGAGACACTATGTTTTACTACAGTTCACTTAAGTAGACTGCTTTTTTGCTTCCGTGTGCCTTGGTAATTGGCCTACTATTCCAGTGCCTCTAGAACTGAAACAAAACCTTGCTGGTCCTAATATTCCTCTTCCTGCCTTCTTTTTCTCCCTGCTGGGTTCAGCCATTTCCTGAGAGGAGTGTCCCAGTTCATCAGTGTATCAACGTGTATATGATAGAAATCTACAATATATCTCACACATGGGAAGATAATTCTTCTAAATGGTGCAGAGCTCATCCAATGGTCCATGTAAACTCATGCCTGTTCTGGTACACATTTTATGGGCTTAAACCTCCTGCAGTGGTGCTTGTTTTGTGTTAGCAGGGCTTCCCTTTTGGTGGGTGATAATCAGGGAAAAAACAGTGTATTATCTGAAGTTACATTAATAAACTGGCGTAGCTATTTAAGTGTACTGATATTAGGTGTGAAGAAGGAAGCATGTGTTTGTAATTGAGTAGATATAATGGCCTCACTCATAGAGTTCTATTTTTAATTTACCTACTGGCTTTAGGCGAGCACTTTGAAACTAACATTTTTTATAGTCAAGGTTTTTGAGGTGTAATTTATTTACAGTAAAATTCACCCCTTTGAGGTATACACTTCAGTGAATTCTGAAAAAACATACAGTGGTATGTCTCCTACCATAAGCAAGACACAGACATTTCCTTCACCCCAAAAAGTTCCTTGTGCCTGTTTGTAGTTAATTCCCTTGCTCTGCTGCAGTTGCTAGCAACCACTGGTTTGATTTCTGTCCTCATAACGTTGCCTTTTCTAGGATGTCATTTAAATGAACTCGTATTATATAGGAGTGGGCAAACTATGGCCTATAGGCCAAACATGGCCTACTGGCTGTTTTTGTGTACGTGGTGAGTTAAGAATGGTTTTTACATTTTAAAATCATAGAAAAAAATTTTTTTAATGATAACATTTTGTGACTATAAAAATTACATGAAATTAAAATTTCACGTTTATAAATAATGTTTCATTGGAACACAGCCATGCTTATTCATTTAACATGTTGCCAATGGCTGCTTTCTGGCTCACACTTTTTACATCTTATTGAAGAAATACTTGCCTAGCCGATCTAAGAAGTCTTTGTTTAACCCAAGGTCATGATTTCCTTCAGTTTTTTTTCTAGGAGTTTTATAGTCATTATACTTAGTTCTGTGATCTGTTGATTGCAGTTATATAATACATTGAGTTAATTTTTGTATAAGGTATAAAGTATGAATTGAGGTTCATTTTTTTTAACACATAGATTTCCAATTACTTTTTTTGCACATGAATTTCTCATTGCTTAAAAGATGACTCTTTCTCCATAAAATTGCCTTGACACCTTTTAAAAAAAAATAATGACCGTTTAAGTAGTGGACTATTTTGGACTCTATTCCATTCCATTGGTGTATGTGTTTATCCTTTGCTAATATTATATTGACTTGATGACTTCTGTAGCTTTATAAGTCTTGAAACCAGGTAGTATGAGTTCTGTAACTTCTTTTTCAAAATATTTTGCCTATTATAGAAATTTTGCTTTTCTATATAAATTTTAGAGTTAGCTTGACATTCTTCAACAAAAATCGTGCTGAGTTTTTGATTGAGATAACATTGAATCGAGAGATCAATTTGGAAAGAATTGATATCTTAACAGTATAGTGTTTCATCATTGATGTATATTTCTCCTGATATTTAGATCTCCTTTGATTCTTTTTATCAGTATTTTATAGTTTTCACCATAAAAAGCCTGTATATATTTTGTTCAATTTATACCTGAGTGTTTTCCTTCTTTTGTTTTTTGATGCCATTGCAGACTACTTTTTAAAATTTTGATTTCCAATTATGCATTGCTAGTCTATAAAAATCCAAGTTTTGGTGATATACTTAGTTTGTATCTTGTGACCTTGCTAAAGCACGTTTATTATAGGAGATTTTTTGTAGTTTCTTTGGGATTTTATATATAGATAATTCTGCCATCTGCACACAATTTTTTTCTCCCCCTTTCCAGTCTCTATGCTTTTTATTGTTTTAATGCACTGGCAAGGATTTCCAGTTCAATGTTGATTAGGGGTAGTGAGAGAGGACACCTTGCTTTGTTCCTGACTTTAGAGGGAAAGCATTGAATCTTGAACAATACAGTATGATATTAGCTGTAGGCTTTTTTGTTGAAACCCTTATTGCATTCAGGAAGTTTCTTTGTATTCTAGTTTGCTGATTCAAATGCTTTCTCAGTATATTTTGGCATAATTATATGTTTTTTTCCCTTAGCCTGTTAATATGGTGACTTATATTGCTTGAATTTAGACTGTGGAATCAACCTTGCATTCCCAGGATAAGCCTGGTACACCTGTTTCTGATGTATTATTCTTTAATGTGTTTCTGGATTTGGGTTGATAATGTTGTGTGAGGATTTTTCATCTTCCTATGTGGAATTTTGGTCTATAATTTTCTGTTATTTTTTTGTATGGTTTTGGTATCACAGTAATGCTGGTCTTAGGAAATTAGTTAGGAAGTGTTCCCTTATTTTCTATTTTCTGGAAGAGATTATGTAAAATTGGTGTTATTTCTTCCTTAAATGTTTGGTGGAAGTCATCAAAAAAGCCAGTGAGAATGGGAGTTTTATTTTTAAAGGTTTTAAACTAGTAATTAAATTTCTTTAACACATACAGGATTTGTCAGTCTTCCTGTTTCTTCTTGAGTCAGGTGTGCCAGTTTCAGTCTTCCAAGGAAATAATCTATTTTATTATAGTCTATTTCTCATGTAAGTTATAGAATTTATGGGCATAGAATTGTTCATAGTTTTCTTTTGTAATTTTTTGCATTTAATTTTGATTAACTGGAGTCTGTAGTGATGTTCCCTCTATCATTCTTGCTCTAGGTAATTTTTATCTTCTCTCTTTTTCCCATCTTGATCATTTTGGCTGGAGGTTATTGATTTTTTTTTCTTTAAAGAAGCAGCATTTGGTTTCATTGATTTCTTCTATAATTTAAAAAACTTTTTTAAAAAAATACTTTCTTTGGTTTTAATTTTCTTTTTTTGGAAATTGATTTTTTGAGACTTTTTTCTTTTTAATATAAGCATTTATTTTTATGTGTTCCAGGTTTCTATATGATACTTTCAAGGAATATCATACTCCTTCTGCCTAAAGAACTTACTTTATATTCCTGTGGTTAATGTCTTCAGACAATAAATTCTTTCAACATTTCTTTGCCTGAAAATCTTTATTTTGCCTTTATTTTTTTGAAGCATAATTTCACTGCATATGGGATCTTGGGTTGACAGATTTTTTTCTGTCAGTACTTTATATAGATGTTACTCCAAAGTCTTCTAGCTTCCATGGTTTCTGAAAGATGATCTTCTGTAACTTTTATCATTGGTTCCTACATATAACGTATCATTTTCTCTGGATGCTTTCATAGTTTTCTTCGGTTTTTAGCAGTTTGACTATGAGGAGTCTAGGTGTGTGTGTATTTGGTGTTTGTTCTATGAAGTCTTCTTTGAGGTTCGTGTGTCTGTGGTTTGGTGGCTTTCATTAATTTTGGAAAGTTCATGGCCATTATATTTCCTCTGTTCTGTTTTCTCCTTCTTTTGGTACTCCAGTTTCACATGTTAGATCAGTTTAGTTCTTGGATGCTCTGTTTGTTTTTTTCTTTCCTTCTCCAGCTCTTTTTTGTTTGTTTGGATTTTTTTTATTCACTTATTTGAAGTTTACTAATCTTTTCCTTAGTTCTTTCAAGCATATCCATTAGCCCATCAAAGAAATTCTTCATCTCTGATGGCATGTTTTCTATTTCCAGCATTTTCATATGTCTCTTATACTTTCCATCTTTCTGCTTCAGTACCCCATCTGTTCATGCTTGTTGTCCCCCCCTTTTTTTAAATAAATCTTTTACCTTAATAATTATAACCATTTTCAAGTCTGTCTGATAATTCTGATAATTCCATCATCCTTGTCATCTCTGAATCTAATTATGTTAATTATTTTATCTCTTGACAATGAGTTGTTTATTCCTTGCTATTCCCACCCCCCCACCGAGTCTCATGGTTTTGAATTATATTTATGCTTTAAAGTGGGCATGCCTTTTCTGTCAGACTGTTAGTGTTGGAAATTAAATCATCATCAGGTCAGAAGTTCAGATAGGTTTGGATTTTGTTGTTGACATCATCATCTTTAGTGCATCACAGTCTTAAGATTTCTCCAAATTCCTCCAGTGGGTCTACTGCTGCATTGTATTTAGGATGAATGCAGGAATATCACAAGTCGTTTTCAGTGTTTTGCTACCCCTTCAACCATTTACATCTACTTACTCCACAGGGGGCATCTCTCCACATGCTCTTGCCCCTCCCCCAGCAGTAAACTATTGATGCTTATTTCTTGATTCTAGGTTTGTGGCAGGGGTAAGGGTGTTTTGTTAAGTTTTCCTGCCCTTCATCTTTGACAGCACCTGTCCATCTGGGCCCTATGGATGAAGTTTGCTCAGACTTCTTAGGCCCTTCTTCCCAGAGAAGTAAATCAGCCTTGTATTTCTGATAGGTTTGGGATAGGAGTTTCCATCCCTCTCCTAGTTATGGAAGGCCTTTGATTTGAGCAAAGGATGTTGGCTGAAGATGGTTTTTTGCCCCTCTTTCATGTGGAGGTTTTTTTCCCTTTAACCTTTTCCTTAGCTGCAGTGGATCTTTGCCTTTGCCCTGGGGACAACAGAGTTTCCTTCTTCCTGTGGCTTATAGCTTTGACATTTTTAGGAGAGTCTGGGGAATTGTGCCTGTACCCCAGGAGCCACTAGTTAACTCTTTTTCAGGTACACATGTGTGCCCTCAAGGAGTTGTTTGNGCCACTAGTTAACTCTTTTTCAGGTACACATGTGTGCCCCCAAGGAGTTGTTTGTTCTTATGCCCTGCTCCCAGTCTTCCTCATAAGTAACCAGTAGAGGCCTGCAGAAAAGTGCCTGTGAGTGAATGTGAGCTTTCCTTGAGTCTAGGCCCCTAGCTATTCCAAACTGTCATGTTAGCCCATACTTGGCCTTTTACAGTTTGTTAAAATTTTAACTGATTCCCTCTTACCTGCTTGCATGGTGGCCCCTCTTTCTCCTCTTCTGCTCTGCCAGCGATGAAACAGTATATTTCATTTCTCTTTGGAGGGGCTTGCTGCTCTTTGGCGTTCAGATTGTTTGTTTGCCTTATATACTCAACTCTCTGATGGGCTCAAGAAAAGTTATGATTTTGTAGATTATTTAGGCTTTTGTCATTTTTAGATTGGGAGTGACATTATTTACAGCTTTGTAAGCAGAGTTAATTATAGTTTTAAAACATTTTAAAATTTCCTTTATGAAGATAATGGAAGTGAAAAATTTTATAACGATTTATTTTTAAAGAGTAAATAATACCTTTTTCTAGGCATCTTTTTTCTCATTTTTTTGTTTTGTTTTTAAGATAAAAATTGGTCTTACTTTTATTTGCACAGCTTTATTTGCTAGGCTCCTGATATTTCACAATGTTTTTAAAGCCAACTAATATCCAGACTGTTGAACAGATTTAAACAATTAGTGAGAGCACTCATCCAGGGTTTTCCCCTCTGTTTGGATTCTTAAGATCACTCCAGTTGAGAGTTGTCTCAAAGATTTGAAGTTCATAGTTTTGGCTGTACTGCATAAGGCAGATCAGCTCAGTCTATTTCTGAAGCTAAACCTTTGAAAAATTATATTTTAAATATTTTAGGGCATATGATTGCAAATATATTACAAGTAGTAGGTAGAAATTTTACAATTATAACACAAAGAGATATCTCTATTAACATGTATTAATTGACTTTTAAATTACCATGTATATCAGAGGCAGAACTAGTTGCAACACTCTTGGGATGTGCCATGTAGGATGTTATTCTATAATCAGAAAACTAAATTTTTATTCTTTATTCTCATTTCATGAAATTTTTGGATACAAAATTGCATATGGATTGTTGCAATTATTATTTTTGAGACCATCAGGAAACCAAATTTTTCTTATCTGTTTTCTCTGCAGAAAACTTCATCAGCAGTTTGAAATGTACAAGGAGCAGGTGAAGAAGATGGGAGAAGAATCACAACAGCAGCAAGAACAGAAGGGTGATGCCCCAACCTGTGGTATTTGCCACAAAACAAAATTTGCTGATGGATGTGGCCATAACTGTTCATATTGCCAAACAAAGTTCTGTGCTCGTTGTGGAGGTCGAGTGTCATTACGTTCAAACAAGGTACGGAATGAAAATTACACATAATTCTATTATAGTTAAGCTTATAATACAGTTAAGCTAATTGTGAATAAAATAAAGCAGACAATTGAAATTAATATTCACGTTAACCAGTGAACAAAAGAACTTCTAGTGTCTTCATTTTAGATAAAAGAAATTTTTACTTTTTCCTTTCAGTTGAGGAGATTTGTCTCATTGTTTATGTCCTTTAGCTAATGATTTTGTTTAGAATCATAGGATCTTAAACTTTCAAAAATGATGAAGATAATTTAGAGGTCAGTTGGTCTCACTCTTTTATTTTACAGATGCAGAAAACTCAGATTCAGGGAGATTAAAAGTCATTCTTGAAGTCACACAACTGATTAATGTTAGAGCAGTGACACTGCTTTTTCCATTACTATATATAATTTTATAACTTTGTAGACCTACTCATCCTTTGACCCCTGTTTTCTTTCCTTTTAAAAGAGGCTCTTCCCAGCTCAGAGAGTCTGTGTTTTATAATTTTATAGCTTTTGAAGCTACATTACCCTTTATTTTTGGTTTAATAATAATGAAATAAACAATAGACTATGGAATTTAAAGAAGAAATGTTAAGGAGATATTTTGTACTAGAGTTTTTTAGTTTATCCATTCACTTCAGGGAATATGTTAATGCTACCCAAGGAATGCTTTGCTGAAATAAGCAAAAACAGTATTATAATATGTTTTTCTCAGTAAGTTCTTTAGAATTTGCAATTATCTTCTGCCTAGTATTTTATCACTCAATTCTTTACTTAGGCCATTTTAAAATAGGAAGCTGATGTTTGTACATACATTACTTAGGCATAATTATGGGGATTTGGTCTCCTGTGTGATTTAATTTCTCCATCTTCTCACTGTTCCCGTTTCTCATTGTTTTGTTTTGCCCAGAATTAATAATTTTTCATTTCCCTCCTTCATCTTTCCCCCTCGTTTACCTGATTATTTTTCTTTTCCTTGACTGGTTCCATTGGCTAGACACTCCAGCACAGTTCTGAATAGAAGTGGTGAGAGCAAATATCCCTGTTTTGTTCTTGATCTTAGGGAGAAAACATTCAGTCCTTCTCTATTAAGTATTATATTAGCTGTCAGTTTTTCATAGATGTTATCTATTCATAATTTGCTGAGAGATTTTTTTT
>NC_048226.1:70749646-70779150 GCF_002007445.2 Ailuropoda melanoleuca
AACTGTTTTGATGTCCTCTTCTGCTAATTTCAACATCTCTGTCAGTTTTTGGTTGGTTTTGATTGATTAGTCTCATTATAATATGTGTTTTCCTGACTCTCTCCTGAGTCCTTTAGCCAATTTTGTATATGTTTATTAGACATGAATTAAGACCTTTTCCAGTTTTGCTGGTGGAAACGTCCGCTGTTTTCTCTAACCCATCAGGTGACTTTTCTCACATGCATGCTCACTCATCATTACTAGCTGAATACTTGAAGGGACTCCCTGCATATCTGTGGGGTTCTCCCTCTGCAGTTTTCTCTTCTCTGGTAAGTTGGCCTATAAAATGCAGTTGTGTTGGCCTCCTCAGAGTGTATGTTCTCAAGTTTGTTCTCTTCACCTGAGGATGTTTGCCAAGCTGAACTTCAGCTCCTCTGTACTGCTCTGCTGCCTGGAAAGTCTCTCAAAGCAGTAAGCTGGGGCAACTGCATTGCTTATCTTGTTTGTTTCCCATTAATTTTAGTGACCTCTGTACTTTTTTGCCTGATGTCCAGTGTCTTGAAAAACGATTCCTTCATATGTTTTTCCCATATTATATTTGTTTGCCAGGCAGGTGGAGAGATCTTGTTCTTGCTACCGCATTTAAGCCACAAGTAGAAGTCTCTAGTGACATCTGATTATAGTTTGCTTGATTATATATTTTCTGGTGTTTAATGTATGGTCACTTTATGCTGAGCAAACTTTTAGTCAATAAATTAAATACAGTGAAAAATTGGAATGCCCCTTGAAAGTCAGTTTTTTTGTAGTGAACCATAGAAATCTGCATGTTGTAGATTAGCCTGGTGGATGGTTTATGGAAGAAAGAAGGAACCAGTAGTACTTCCCACTTTTTCATGTTTTTTCTTATATCTGAGGGAAGTATTAGGGGAATGAAACATAAGAAAAAATCATCTAGATTTTAGCTCAAGGAGGATAACTTTGGATTTCTTTTATTAGTTTTTCTACATTTTCACTCATAATCTACTTGAGGAAGCATTCCTTTGTATGANATAACTTTGGATTTCTTTTATTAGTTTTTCTACATTTTCATTCATAATCTACTTGAGGAAGCATTCCTTTGTATGATATGTATAAAGATTGTCTATATTCTAAATGAAAAAAGTATTGAGTTCAATTTCTTTATTTAAATTGGATCATCTTGTGTTTGCTTGGTTGCTTTATGTAATAGAAGAAGGCTTTTGCTCTCAATAGATGCTGAATACACTTTTTGATTTATCATAGCCCCAAAAGATTAAGCTCAGTGAAATTTGTTCAATTTTTATGAAGTAGAATAATGAAAATACAAATATTTTATAGCTTAAAATTTAATTATAAAGCTATTCTAAAATTTATTTTGTAATCTCCTACGAGAACAAGATAAAACAACCTTTTGTTTTAATTTTGAGGGTCTTTCATGTGGAGCCATCCTTAACAATTTATTAACTCTTTTGAGGTATATTTATGATTCAGCAAGAATAAATGTAGTGCAGGACATATAGAAGTACCAATACAATAAGTTTTTATGAAATGTTGCTTTCATTTATTTCCTTTTAAGATGACAACCCCTTAGTAAATTAAAGCTATATATTTAGTTTAGATTTTAAAATAATGACTTTATAAGGAAGAAATTATTTTGTAATCATGGAATGGTGATTCTAATAGGACAGACCTGAAAGGTAATTTACAATGAGGATTATTGTAAGCTTCAAAGCATAGCAACATTAATTTTTTCTTTCTTTTGTTTTTTGCTGGGAAAAATAGGTTACTATGTGCTTAAAAGATATCTAATTTTGAAAAAGTAAATAATATACATTTTCAGAATTGTATTAATTTACAAATGTAATAGGTGTGATTTTTTTTACTGTAAATTATCAGATTTGAAGCAGACTGAGTATAACTTTAGAATGGTTATAAAAGCAAGTGATCCTTAAGCAAGCCCCCTAAAACATATTGACATACATGTGTTCACTATATTGTATGGTAAGAGTGGAATAATATAGACATTTCTACTATATAACTAAGTATCATGTATATGAATGATTTTAATGATAAATTTTTAAATTGTGCACTGGGAGATAGAATAATAATTAGAGTAGTTCTGCATTGCTTCAGGTAGTTCTTTCTTTTTCAGAAATTTCAAGTCACAGGGCATCTGGCTGGCTCAGTTGGCATGCAACTCTTGATCTCTCGGGGTTGTGAATTCGAGCCCCACATTGGATGTAGGGATTACTTAAAATAAATAAATAAATAAAATTCAGGTCACTGTGATTACGGGCAAGTCTTTAGCTGGTGTGCTGGTGCAATATACNCTCTTGATCTCTCGGGGTTGTGAATTCGAGCCCCACATTGGATGTAGGGATTACTTAAAATAAATAAATAAAAAAAAAATTCAGGTCACTGTGATTACGGGCAAGTCTTTAGCTGGTGTGCTGGTGCAATATATAATCAGTTCCCATATGCCCAAGGCAAGCATATCATGTATAAATTTTCTTTTAAATTTAATAGACTTCCTACATGCCAGCATATCAGGAAACACTTGACATTCTCCAGGAAGAGGATGGCCTAAGTTGAGACAATAAAAGAACCAAGTTTTGTTTCTGCCCTGGTGTTGTGTGACTTTTGTTTGACGTATCACTTCATGTCTTAGTGCTTTTGTTTCAAAATCTGTAAAATGAAAGCATCAGTTTGTGATTTCTAAGGTCTCTTCTGGGTTTTTAAAATTAATGATAGATAACTCATGTCATGCTTGAAGTACCTAAAAAGAATATTCATATAGCCAAGTATATTTACTGCTTAAAAAATTTTTAAAAAGGAATTGAGGGGTGCCTGGGTGGCTCAGTCATTAAGCGTCTGCCTTTGGCCCAGGGTGTGATCCCAGGGTCTGGGATTGAACCCTTCATCGGGCTCCCTTCTCCACTGGGAAGCCTGCTTCTTCCTCTCCAACTCCCCTGCTTGTGTTCCCTCTCTCGCTGGCTGTTTCTCTCTCTGTCAAATAAATAAATAAAAAATCTTAAAAAAAAATAAAAAGGAATCGAGAAGCTCCATTAATTCTCTTATGTTACTGTATCTAGTACACTGTGTGTTAAGCTTTGGTTTTTATACCATCCCACATTTATATGACATGGGAGTGTGGAGGGCATCACTATTTTAGTAAACTGTGTTCATAGGAATTTGAGAAATAGGTAGCTGGCAAGCTTATTAGAATTCTAGACTTCATAGGACTACCCTGAAGCAAATGGCTGCATGAGGTGGATCCTCAATATCAAGCCTTTAGGCTCGATAACCCAGAATGTGTGAGAATATTATTTGAAATGGTTGTTGAGTGTAAAAGGAAGAATTATTTTCCCTTATTGATGTCAGCCTCCCTAATGGTACAGGATAATATAGGGACTGTGAGAAATAGTCTAACTTGCAGAGTCTTAGGACATTTTATACTTCCTCATGTATATCAGCATCATGGGAGGAGGCGAAATAATGTTTCAATTTGAGCGTAAAGAAAAACATTTTTACCAAAGGTTACGTGAGCTCATTCCGTCTCAACATGGCATCTTCTATAGTTTTCACTGGGCTCAGCCCCGACTTCCATTGCCTGTAGAGCACGATTCAGTGTGGGTAGTAATACCTAGAAGAGCTCGTAAGTTTAGAAAGACTATTGTAGTTACCAGTTTGGGATTGTTTCTCTTCAGGAATCTCTGGATGATTCCATAGGCATTTTATACTCTGAGTTATATGGCAGTGGGTTTGAAAGTCTCCCCCTGCTGTGGAAGGAAGGCTTTCTGGAGAATGGTTGAATGTGAATAACTTAAAGGGCAAATTTTTCCATATGTATTCTTTCATTTTTTTCTTAAAATTGATCTACTTGAGAACATTTCTGTTTTGTGGAATCTTCTAACTCACTTTTACGATTGCCTTTATACTGTAAACCAAAAGCATGCTCCTTAACCCTACCAAATGTGAATCTAGTCTTTATATAATGTATTGCCTCAGGATGTAAAAATTTCTGGGGCACGAAACAAAGTGACAATTCTAGACTGTATTGTCCTGAGGGAGAGTTCCTTGAGGGCAAAGCAGTTAGAAGTTTTGTACAAAATATAGAGGGGCAGCACCTTATTTCGTTCAGGCAGGAGACTTCTGGTGAGACTCTGGTGCCTCATGTCTCTTTTTTAGAATTAGAACTTTGATGTGAGTTGATAACAGTGACCCGAAATGCCACATTTATTTGAATTTGAAAATGACGTTGGACTCTTTGAGAGAAAGACATATTTGTCTGATGGTTTTTCAGTGTGCCCTGGTTTTCTAAATAGGTTATATAGTAGACATTTTCCATATATTGAATGAGATAAATCTGCAGCTCCAAGATTCGATAAAAATATAATTAAAACATACCTACAATATACAACATATCTGAAAATGCATCCTTTCCAACTATTTAAACTTAAAATTTAAATATTATCTTAAAAATGTGTGAGGGGTACATGGTTTTAGAAATTTATTTTAGAGAAAAGAAAAAATATATTTAGGGGCACCTGGGTGGCGCAGTCGTTAGGCGTCTGCTTTTGGCTCAGGGCGTGATCCTGGAGTCGTGGGATCAAGCCCCACATCAGGCTCCTCCGCTGGGAGCCTGCTTCTTTCTCTCCCACTCCCCCTGCTTGTGTTTCCTCTCTCTCTGGCTGTCTCTCTCTCTGTCAAATAAATAAATAAATAAATCTTAAAAAAAAGAAAAAAAGGAAAAATATATTTAGACTGCCGTTGTATAGCAGGTGCATAGGTATGCTTGGTTAATGGCATATTGTTAACCAATAGCTTGGTTAATGTGCGTTTGAAAGCTTGCTGTCTACTTGCTCCTAACCACTTGGTGGGAAGAATCCTGCTCAGTACCTAATATTCTCATCAATAAATGAAGTAAGCTCTTTATGAGTAGATAAGATGAGCACCAGGTTAAATAGATTTTACTTAGCTTGTATGGGGAAGATTAATGATAGCATCTGCAATGAATTCTAATCATTAACAGTAGACTATATGGTAGTTTAATAGATAAAGTAATTCAGGTTATCACCGAAACTGCAGCATAGTTATACACTGGGTAGGGGAGCACAAAGGAAATGGAATGCAGACAATGTGTGAAAGGAGGATTAGAAGTAGTTATGAATTCCTCTACCCTTTTTAAGTGGAATACACAAAAAATCTCACCGAATTCTTTTTCAGACAATCCCAAGAAAATATTTAGCTTCAAACACAAGCAAAAAAATAAATGAGCTCTTATCTGAAACAATATTTTTGTTTTAAGTTAAAAATAATTCTGATCCATAAAAAGAAAGGACATAAGGGGGCACAATGGAGGTGACAGATAGGTCTATTAACTTCATTGTGGTGATGGTTTCATGGATGTATTCTTATGTTTAAACTCATCAAGTTGTATACACAAATATATGCGGTTTTTTTTGTAATAAATCAATATATGACCTAATTGAAGAAAAAAAGGACATAAGATTCTTCTTTGAAGTGTTGTCTTTTTAATTCCCTTTCAATAAATATATTAGAATACCACTGAATCTCACTTAGGTCAGAACAGACTATGTATTTTCTATCACTGGAACAACCCCCAGATCTAGTCCTTCTATAATTTTCAACATTTTGAATGGCACCACTATCTACTCTGTCACTTAAACCAGAAAACCAGGAATACTTTCAGGTTTCTATCTTTACTCACAATGTTTGGATATGATCATTTCCTCACTACCTGGATGAACTACTAACTGTGGTCTTATTTAGGCTTTCATCTTCCATCATCTGGACTAATGTCAGTCTCCTAACTGGTGTCTCTGCTTCCTCTCGTACGCATACTTCACACATTACTATTGTGATATTTGTAAAATGCAAATCTGATTACTTTACCTTCTGCTTAAAACCTATTTAATGACGACTCATTTTCTGATGACTTATGAAGTCATCACGACTCATGAAGTTTCTAATATACCGGTATAAAGAACCCTATGACTCGCACCCTGCCTAACTCAAGGCACATGCTTCACTCCATTCTGTATGCCCCAGTCAAACTACACTAACTGCATTTTTCTTAAATCATTGCTGCCATATATCTCTTATGCTTTTGCTTATACTGCCACTTTTATCTGAACTACAGCTCTGCTTTCCCCTACACCCTGCTCCTACCCATAATCCCTACCTACTTGATGAACATTTACTCATTTTTCTGGATTTAAGCATCATCTCCCCATCATGCTTTTTTTGGGTAACTCATGTGAATTAATCACTCACTCTTTTGTGCCTCAATGGGTTCTGAAGGCTTCTAATCTGTACTTTTAATATTTTGTTATCAAGTAACTCTGTTTCTCTAAGTCCTCTTGTTTGCTATAGGTTTCCATGTGTTTGGCACATAATAGGTCAGTATGAATACTTGTTGAGTGAATGAAGGGAAGAAAGAAATCTGGTGTACTTATCATGGGCATGTTGTTCTGGGATAGGCATTGTCTTTTGATCCAGCTCCTTGCTGCAGCCCAGCACTGTGACAATGTTTTTTTGAAGATGGCAGTCCAAACTTGTGAATGAATGAGTAAAAAAGATAAACTATATAGGCAGTATACAATCGTTGCAGTTCTTGGAAGAATGGATTAAACTTGACAGAGAAGATGGAGTAATATTATAGTGGTGTGAGGGGTGGTTTAGGATTGATTATACAAGGTAGACAAGAAGAGAGAGACAAGTGATGGTAGTTTAACTATGGAGAGTATATTGCATTGATTTAGAGGGTGGGATCTATCTTTCTGGCAATACAGAGAAGGGAGCAGTAGGAGAAAGATTGAATATCTAGAGATTTTATTAGTTTATTTGAGAGGGAGAGAGCGAGAGAGAGCATGCGAGCAGGGGGAAGAGCAGAGGGGGAGGGAAAAAGAGGGGGGAAGAATCTCAAGCAGACTTTGTGTTGTGAGTGCAGAGCCCAATGCAGGGTTCAAGTCATGACCCTGAGATCATGACCTGAGCCAATGCTTAACTGACTGAGCCACCCAGGCACCCTGTGATTGAATATCTAGAGAAGGAGTCTGAGGGAAACTGACATTAGTTTACTCTGTGACTGGGGAACTAATAATGGAAAGTTGGACAGAGAACAGTCATTGGCAGATGATAATGAGAAGGTAGATTAACACTTTAGTTGATCTTCAGGAGAGGTAATGTAATTGGTTATTAGCAGAAGTGATAAGATAGTAAGGATGGCCATAGGGAGAGTTGATTATGGGGAAAAATGGTGAGTATAAAATTATTAGAAAATAAAATACATTTTTAATAGCTTTTTAAAAGAAGTTTTAAATATATATATATATTTATACTATTAAACTTTTAATAAATAAATTTTGGACATGCTCTTAACCTATTAGAGTTTTCAAGTCTAGTAATTATGACCTGAAATAATTTACTGATCAATTAAATTCACTTTTAAAGAATGCTTTATTTATTTATTTATTTGAGAGGGAGAGAGAGGGGAGCTAGAGGCTGAGGGAGAGGTAGAGAGAGAATCTTAAGTAAGCTCCACACTTAGCACAGACAGAGCCTGATATGGGGCTCGATCTCACCACCCTGAGACCATGACCTGAGCCGAAATCAAGGGTTGGACGCTTAACTGACTGAGCCACCCAGGCGCCCCTAAAGAACATTTTAAAATTCCAATTAGCCATATGCTTAAAATAAAAATATTTCTTCACAGCAAGTTATTTTTTATATTTCATATATTTATATTTTATGTTCCAGAATATAATTTTTTATATTTCATTAGTCATTGTCCTAAGATCCTTGATAATATTTTATATTTATACAGTATCTTTGATTTTCATGCAACTCAATTCCAGTTTATTAATGAGCTTAATATCACTTTTGACAAATACAGTGAAACTTCTGACTTAATTGTATTACTAAAATCTGATTAGAAATTAAAATCTGTTTTGAATTTCTTTTCTTTGGAAGGTTTGCTAGTTCAAAGAGAAGGACCATTTGATTACGGGTCATCATTCTCATTCCTGTTTAACAGTTTCCTGGGGATTTTATGCACTCCTGTAGCTTCTAATACTGTATCTATGCTGATGATTTGCAGATATTATTTCACTGGCCAGATTCTTCTTTTGAGCTCCAGATCCACCTACATAGTTCCTGCTGAAAAATCTCTGTTTGTATGTATTAATTGGCACCTCAAATTCACCTTGTCTATACCTGAATTCGTTATTTTCCAACTGTGTTTCTCGTGTGTTTCTTCTTTCAACGAATGGGGGCGCCTGAGTGGCTCAGTCGTTAAGCGGCTGCCTTCGGCTCGGGGCGTGATCCCGGCGTTTCGGGATCGAGCCCCATGTCAGGCTCCTCCGCTATGAGCCTGCTTCTTCCTCTCCCACTCCCCCTTCGGAGTCCTCCTCTACTCCTTCTTCTTTTTCATTCAAGTATTAATAGCCTAACTTCTCAATATCTCCTAAATCAGTCTACTTCTCTCCATTTCTCTTGCTACTACTGTAGTTCACACTGCTCTTACATTTGTTTCTTACCCCAAATATTTCAATATCTTCTTTTTTTAAAAAAATATTTTGTTTATTTATTTGAGAGAGAGAGAGAGAGAGAACACATGCGTGCATGAGTTGCAGGGGTCAGAGGGAGAGGGGGAAGCAGACGCCCTGCTGAGTAGGGAGCCCTACTTGGGGCTTGATCCTAGGACCCTGGGATCATGACCTGAACCGAAGGTAGACACTTAACTGTCTGAGCTACCCAGACACCCCATATTTCGATATCTTCTTAACTGTTCTCTCAGCTTCCAGGTTTGTCTCTTCCCAGTCAGTGTGCGCTTTGTACAATAGTTGATGACTCAGTAAATAGTAGCTAATAATATTATGCCTTATTTATAAATCATATGATAGGGTTTTTTTTGTTTTTTTAATTTCTGTTGAAAGATAATAAAGATATGATGGCAGTAATATTTCATAATGTTTTATAGCTAAGTTTTTCATATATATTTTATAGCTGAAATTTAATCTGTTCAGAGGGATTAATTTAGCAAATTCGTTAGTTATAGCTTCATTTTGTTTCATGTCTTAAATTTCTGCAATGTGAATTAATTTTTGTTAAAGTGTTATGCTTTTAGTTAACCATAGAGACTTTAGTTCAAATATAACAGTTATAATCTAGTCATTCCCACATACTTGTATTCCAAATATACCAGTCTTATTTGTGCTTTTGTGCTTTTTGCATATTTCATGTTCTTTGCATAAAATATTCTTCCTTACTAGTCTTGCTTGACATTCTCTTCTTTATTTTTTAAAGACCTGCTTATATCTCAGAAACTTTCTCTTAATCCTTTTTCTCAAAGTCCTGTTATCTCCTCAATCATTCGTGTTTCTATAGTGCTTTGTTTTTTTCTTGCTTTCAGAAGTCTCTTTGTTCTGCAGTGTTTTTTTTCCTCTTACTACATTTAGTTCTTTGATGCCAGAAACTTTAATTTTTATGTCCCAGAAATCTAGTTTAGTGCCTGATACATATATATTGAGTGTTCCATAAGTGATTTTTGTTGGACTAAATGATTAGCAATAGATGTCCTGGACTGTTTACAATAGCTTTTATATGATCTTTAGTTTTACCGTTTGTAACAAATGAAGCAATCAAGAACACAGTATAAGATAAGGGATGCAGTTCTGTCTCTTCTATGCAATATTCTATGTTTCAATAGGTTAGAGTATTAGATATAGAACTCTATGCCAGGCACTGTATTGAGAGCTTTCCATGTTATTTTATTTCAGAAAATCCTATAAAGTAAATATTAATTCCCTATTTTGCAGATAAAGGCTTAGCTTAAGAAAATTGCACAAGATATATAGGTAGAAATGTTATTTTAAAAAAAGGTAGAATTTTAAGATAGGTCTCTCTGATTGCAAAGTCCTTCCTCTTCGTCACAAGTAGTAGATACAGCCACCCGTATTTCAGAGAAGCAGTGATACTTCAAAACACATGATTTTAATTTTTAATTTATATAAGTTCTTATATCAGAACATTATTGTTTCGTTATCACTTTTACTGTTATCAATATTCTATATTTAAGAAAGAAAAATGCAACAATTTTTAACCATGGAATATCTAATTGTGTTCTCCTGACCAAATCATGCATCTTGCCACTTTATTTTCCACATTTATAATGGGAAACCATGACCCAAAATTATTGACTGTAATCAATAACGTTTTATCTTTAATGCTTTTTTCTAATTTTTTTCTTTTTAGTTATAAAGTTTAGAAGGCTTCTAAATTAATGGGACAGAAATAACTTTTAGAAGCAAAATGCATAATTCGTATAAAATTTTGTCTACTTTTGACAGCGTATGATGAAATGAAAGATAAACAGTGATGCTGTGTTTTATTTTCTCTGTACTTAAAGAGCTACTTTCTTTAACATTTTCAGTTTCTCTTTTTGGGTTAATTGAGTGCTTAATTGGGATTTTGTGGAAAGAACATTCTCGTTTTTCTGATGTTTGTGTATTTAATTGCTTTTATAGAAACTATTCTGTTTATATATCTATATATTCTAGTATATGGCATGCTCTTGCTTGAAATGTGTGGAAAAAATTTTCCTTTTAAAATGTTTATATTTTGGTCAAAATGTAACTTAGACTTTTTCAGAATTTTTATTTCACTGACAAACTCTTAAAAACTCTTACTTGTTTTAAGAATGGAATTAATTATTATTTTTTTTGTTTTGTCTTTTCTGTCCTTTCTAACTTGCTTTCGTGGATTTCACACCAGGAGGACAAAGTGGTTAGAGTCTTTTTTTCTGTCTAATATTATTTTTTCTTGCTGTTATTATTGCTAATTTTAATTTTATAGCTATATTTAATTTATAGACTTCTAAGTGTTTTGTTACAGCTGTAGTGCATGATAATTGCTATACGTTGATATATTTTAAGCATGCTATCTGATTTTACTGATAAACACATTTTATTATCTTACAGATGAAAGTTTGATTATTTTATTTGATTCTTAAAAAAGCTTGCCTCTTTAGAGTTTCATATATTTTTTTAAAGGAGATATTCTAGCATTCTTCGTTGTGATAAGAATTCCTTTCATCTTATTATGCTTCTCTAAACTCATCACTGTATTGGTCAGAGTTTTCAAAAGAATCTTCTGAGTTAGTGTAAAGATTTAATCTTTGTAATAATGAGTCTCAATAACATTGAACAATACACTTTCTGAAGTGTATAGTTATAGTTGATTTGAGCATTTAATATGTTTTTATTTCTCTTAACAATATATTTTAGAGATTGGTCAAATGTCTATCTTATATCCTCATGTTGAATATTAGATATAATTAATTTTAAAATACTCAGGCATATAGAATTTGGCCACAGGCAGGATTGGAATAATCTGCTCATGTCTGCAGAAGTCTGATTTGGAATTTGGATCTGCTCTGGAGACTGGTGACTTCCTGCAAACATAGATAAAATCTTTCTATTCTGATTCCTTTGATGAGTCAGACTAAAACCTGAGGTCTTTTCAAGTTTTCCAAATTCAAATTGGCATAATACCCAAAGAGAGTTCCTTTAGCTGGTATCTTCCAACAGTACCTTCTTTTTTGCTGGTTGGAGCATTTTTATTCTGTTCGGTTTTCAGTTACTTGTTTGGGATAATGTGGGTGTTGGCAAATACTGATGTGGGTTTAGAATGAAATCTCTGAACAGAATAAAAGATACTGTGACTACCTTCTTCTTCTTCTTTTTTTTTAACCTATAGGAATTCTACTAAATTTTGAAGGCAGTTTTGAGGATGCACAGTCAATTACCATAGACCTGTCCCAGACTGTACATCATCCTCAATTCAGGGTGGGTTCCCTAGAGAATCTACCAGCTTTCTACCAGCCAACTTTATTAGCTGACTCTCCAGGAGTGCAATTCAGGCAGTTCAAAACCTTGAGAATCTCCAGTGCTACTTTTATGTCCAGAGCTAACACAGGATACACAATAGTTTGATTATCATCTGTAGTTTTCATAATGAATTCTGACACCTATCCCAGAAATGAGACTCTTAGTGATGATTTAGCTACAGAAATGACTTTCACGTACTGACGAGATTTCATAATATAACAGCCCATATTTTAAACCACAGAGAGGCTAACGGATTAAAGCATGTGAATTTTATGTGGGTTTGGAACATCGCAAATGAAATTCAACAGGCCTTTTTAATGACACTCTTTATGCAGTCCTGTTTAATAGAACTTTTACAAATGACAACAGTGTTTTATATCTTTAACAGAACATGTGAAACGTGGTGAGTGTGGCTGAAGAACTGAAATTGAAATTTTATTTAATTTTAATTAAATTTAAATAGCCATATATAGCTAGTGGCTGAAGAAACTCCAAGCGCGGATGGCAAACGTTCTGTGACTAGTCAGCGTCTAGGGCACTACCCTGTCCCCACAGTAGCAGTATGGTGTGTGTACTGGTAGTGGAGACACAAGCTGTACAGAACGCAGGAAGGCTACACTCGCCAGCACCAGTCTCTTATATAGCCCAGGAGGATCACGGTCAAGGGACATCCTCCCAAAGGGCAACCAGGGGACATACATGACAACAGTCAAGGGAGACGAGCTGAATCAGGGGTTGCCAGATAGGGTAACTGAAGAAATGAAGGTATGTCTATGGAAGGATTGCTGTGTGCTCGGGACAGTTGACCACTGTATCTTTCTGATTCTTCCTGTTTTTGTTGCAATCACTCTGTTCTTTCTCCATCATTGTGTTGGAAACAGGTAACTTGTCTTTCAATGTGTGGTCAGTGGTTCACAATGAGGTACACTTGACCTTGATGGAAAGATTTGCTCTACCTCAGAGATCCTAGATTCAGAGCTAGATTTTGTAACTAGATGAGACTTTGGGACTACCTCCCTTAGGGAGGGAGTGAAATGTGTTATGTGTAATGTAGTACACACATGTGTAGATGTGTATTTACATATATACTTGTTGTATACACACATCACACATATACATATATATATATATCACACACACATATATATACATATAGACGTGTATTGTATGTACACACACACACACACGTATGGACTTTTGACTAGTTGAAAGAGCAGCCTGTTCTAAAACCTGTTCAGTGGCTATCCTAACTTCCCTCTCACTTGCAATCCCCAATGGAAGGACCTGAAAAAAATAAAAATTTCTAGATTTCCTTGCAACTGGGAATGGCTGTGACACAGTTCTAGCAGATGAGATGTAAGAAAACTTATGAGGGCTTCTAGAAAGTCATGATAAAAAAAGAAAGATGTAGCTGGCACTGACTTTTAATGCAAAAGTGTTATCTTGAGCTTGACCAGACCTTTGTGAACATGAGGGAAAATCCGAGAGTGTTGGAGTCATTAGGTATGACATTATTGAGCTACTGATTTAATAGTATTGGACACTTTTCTTCAATGTGAGAGAAGTATCCACCCTCAATTAGTTTCTGCCACTAGGAGTCAGATTTTCTGTTACTTACGGATAAAAGCATTCTTAATGGAAACCTTAGGGGAGATGTAATGTGCAGCAGGGAAACCCTACAAATATCCACAGCTGTTCTTCAAAAACACGGAACTAGAAGAAAGAAAAACATGTTGGTCGTTGTCCAGATACTCGTCTATCTGCTTTTGCCTCTGAAAATGTTTGAAGAATGAGGATCACTTAACATGTCTGCTTGTATATTACATATAAATTATCTCAGTTTGCAAATAGTACATTAATATGAATGTATTGGTCTTAGAATATTTTCTTAAATATGAATTTATCCTTTGATCCTATGAATCAAAGAAGAAAGGATTGAATTATGTTTATATTTTTTAATTTAAATATGAATGTATTGGTCTTAGAATATTTTCTTAAATATGAATTTATCCTTTGATCCTATGAATCAAAGAAGAAAGGATTGAATTATGTTTATATTTTTTAATTTAATTTAATTTTTTTAAAAAAGATTTTATTTATTTATTCGACAGAGATAGAGACAGCCAGTGAGAGAGGGAACACAAGCAGGGAGAGTGGGAGAGGAAGAAGCAGGCTCATAGCGGAGGAGCCTGATGTGGGGCTCGATCCCATAATGCCGGGATCACGCCCTGAGCCAAAGGCAGACGCTTAACCGCTGTGCCACCCAGGCGCCCCTGAATTATGTTTTTAAATATAATTTGGATGTTTCTTTGAATTTTGTGTGGAACAAACAAGGAAACTAAAGTTCTATGGTAAATTATTTGCCCGTAGGTTAGAATATATCCCTGTTTATCTCGTAATAAACACTGACCTATTCGTGTCTAGTGACAGCATAATGAAATTATAGCTTTGGGAACAAAATGATGCTCATTTTGCTGTCTAGAGATAATATTATCTAATTGTATAAAGACCACTTTAATGAGGATCCTCTTTCTTTTATTACAACAGTGTTGAATTCTCTTAGGATACCAGTGTTACTAGTGGTTATTGTTATTGAAATGAAGGGTGTGGAAGGATGTTACGTGACTCGTANACAGTTGACCACTGTATCTTTCTGATTCTTCCTGTTTTTGTTGCAATCACTCTGTTCTTTCTCCATCATTGTGTTGGAAACAGGTAACTTGTCTTTCAATGTGTGGTCAGTGGTTCACAATGAGGTACACTTGACCTTGATGGAAAGATTTGCTCTACCTCAGAGATCCTAGATTCAGAGCTAGATTTTGTAACTAGATGAGACTTTGGGACTACCTCCCTTAGGGAGGGAGTGAAATGTGTTATGTGTAATGTAGTACACACATGTGTAGATGTGTATTTACATATATACTTGTTGTATACACACATCACACATATACATATATATATATATCACACACACATATATATACATATAGACGTGTATTGTATGTACACACACACACACACGTATGGACTTTTGACTAGTTGAAAGAGCAGCCTGTTCTAAAACCTGTTCAGTGGCTATCCTAACTTCCCTCTCATTTGCAATCCCCAATGGAAGGACCTGAAAAAAATAAAAATTTCTAGATTTCCTTGCAACTGGGAATGGCTGTGACACAGTTCTAGCAGATGAGATGTAAGAAAACTTATGAGGGCTTCTAGAAAGTCATGATAAAAAAAGAAAGATGTAGCTGGCACTGACTTTTAATGCAAAAGTGTTATCTTGAGCTTGACCAGACCTTTGTGAACATGAGGGAAAATCCGAGAGTGTTGGAGTCATTAGGTATGACATTATTGAGCTACTGATTTAATAGTATTGGACACTTTCCTGCAATGTGAGAGAAGTATCCACCCTCAATTAGTTTCTGCCACTAGGAGTCAGATTTTCTGTTACTTACGGATAAAAGCATTCTTAATGGAAACCTTAGGGGAGATGTAATGTGCAGCAGGGAAACCCTACAAATATCCACAGCTGTTCTTCAAAAACACGGAACTAGAAGAAAGAAAAACATGTTGGTCGTTGTCCAGATACTCATCTATCTGTTTTTGCCTCTGAAAATGTTTGAAGAATGAGGATCACTTAACATGTCTGCTTGTATATTACATATAAATTATCTCAGTTTGCAAATAGTACATTAATATGAATGTATTGGTCTTAGAATATTTTCTTAAATATGAATTTATCCTTTGATCCTATGAATCAAAGAANTGAATCAAAGAAAAAAGGATTGAATTATGTTTTTATTTTTTAATTTAATTTATTTTTTTTTTTAAAGATTTTATTTATTTATTTGACAGAGATAGAGACAGCCAGTGAGAGAGGGNGAAAGGATTGAATTATGTTTATATTTTTTAATTTAATTTAATTTTTTTAAAAAAGATTTTATTTATTTATTCGACAGAGATAGAGACAGCCAGTGAGAGAGGGAACACAAGCAGGGAGAGTGGGAGAGGAAGAAGCAGGCTCATAGCGGAGGAGCCTGATGTGGGGCTCGATCCCATAATGCCGGGATCACGCCCTGAGCCAAAGGCAGACGCTTAACCGCTGTGCCACCCAGGCGCCCCTGAATTATGTTTTTAAATATAATTTGGATGTTTCTTTGAATTTTGTGTGGAACAAACAAGGAAACTAAAGTTCTATGGTAAATTATTTGCCCGTAGGTTAGAATATATCCCTGTTTATCTCGTAATAAACACTGACCTATTCGTGTCTAGTGACAGCATAATGAAATTATAGCTTTGGGAACAAAATGATGCTCATTTTGCTGTCTAGAGATAATATTATCTAATTGTATAAAGACCACTTTAATGAGGATCCTCTTTCTTTTATTACAACAGTGTTGAATTCTCTTAGGATACCAGTGTTACTAGTGGTTATTGTTATTGAAATGAAGGGTGTGGAAGGATGTTACGTGACTCGTAGTGTTTCTCACATCTCAGAGACAGGAAGGTTATCTGTTGGGTTGCAGCTGCAGCTATGATACTCTGAGCAAAGTGCTTTGTTTTCACTGAAATTTGATGCTTTTTCTGATTTAAGCACATTATCCAGGCTTCCATACCTCTGTGTTTTATCTAGCTGCTCATTGTAGTTCTCATTTGCAGTTGCAATTCTGCAAAAAAGTATGTTTATAGTACATTTGATTGTTCCATTTTATCTGGGCAATAGCCGTGCAGAGCTGTGTTCCTTAATTTTGCCTAAATATTGCCTTAACAGCAATAAATTATTTGCTTTTGCATTTCTCTTTGATAATACAATTACGTGTATATGATATTAATAAAATTGTTCTAGAAATTGAATATAAGAGCTCTGTCAGGGCCAACTTTTATAATAAAATCACAGTTTAAATACTACCACTACCATTCTGCCTCTTATTATAAGTCTGACAAAGACCAGAATTTGTACATCTTCAGTAAAAATACTATACAAACCTCCAGAGTTTTTGTTAGCAAAATAGAAGTATTTTGAACAATATTATTTAGACAACATACCATACAACAGAAATTTCGAAAAATGCATTTATTTATTTATTTTTTAAAAGATTTCATTATTTATTTGAGAGAGAGAGTGAGAGAGAGCAGGGGGAGGAGAGAGGGAGAAGCAGGCTCCTCGCTGAGCAGGGAGCCCGATGCAGGACTTGATCCTAGGACCCCAGGATTATGACCTGCACCGAAGGCAGACACTTAACCAACTGAGCCACCCAGGCGCCCGGAAAAAATGCATTTAGAAAACAGGGAGAGGGCGGAGGGAATGGGTGAAATAGGTAAAGGGGATTAAGAGATACAGGCTTCCAATTACAAAATATGTAAGTCACAGAGATGAAAAGCACAACAGAGGGGATATAATCCATAATATTGTAAAAACATTGCATGGTGACAGATGGTGGCAACACTTATTGTGGTGAGCACTGAATAATGTATAGAATTGTCAAATCAATATGTTGTACACCTGAAACTAATATAACATTGTATGCTAATTATACTTCAATAAAAAAGGCAGGAAGAGTTTTGAGTAAATGAAAAGACCTGGAAATTGTAGAGCTGGGAAAATATTGTGCCTATCTAAAAGACACGAATAAAAATCACATCAATAAAAAAAAAGATGGGATTGCTGAATATTTATGTGGATATATTATATATTCTAATTTCAGTGAAAAATTTATAATATTAAAAATCATTCACCTGATCAGTTGCATAGTTTTTGTAAATGAGCAAGTGAACTTTGAAAATCTCATTTAGGTCTCTTATAAAAAGGGATTAAAACTCACATTGTGGAAATTGTGTGAAATGATATATCTGTAAGATAAAATATCCTACAGTGAAATTATAAAGAATATCTATGACAAGTGAAAATACTGATAACTATAATATGTTGAAGGTTTTAGAAGTTGATGTTACTAATAAGAATTGATTTAAAGTGACTTTCAGTTTGGCGACAATAGAGATCAGAGGAAGTTGGAGAGATCATGATGTATATTTACAATTGCAGCATAGCTAACTTCTTGAGAGCAGAGACAGGTCATACATTTTGATTATGTATTTTGCTACTTCTCCACCTTTAGGTAACTTTTGCTTTGATCAAGTTATTCCAATTGGGTATTCCATTCTATTGAATCTACAACTGAAATGAGACTTGTTTCTTTATCCTCTGTGAGATTCACATAACTACTAAATGCGGTAGATGTGAATTTATGAGCTCCTGAAGTAGGATAAAGTGTCATTGGCTATACTAAGTGATGGATTTGAGAGTTGAGAGTTAAAATTGAGAAGTTTAGTAGTTGAATAAAGAGGATGACAAAGACAGAGTAGTACAGGATAACAACTAGATTTTTGCATTGAATGTAGACATTTGTGCTGAAGCCAGCATATAGAAGGTAGAGGGCGTATTTGGGACAGGAAGGGAATGCAATGATTGTAGTTACAGTGATACGGAGTTTAAAGAGCTTTTAGGAAACCAAGAAAGAGATTTTTTTTTTTAAGATTTTATTCCTTTATTTGACAGAGAGAGACAGGGAGAGAGGGAACACAGGCAGGGGGAGCAGGAGAGGGAGAAGCAGGCTTCTGCTGAGCAGGGAGCCCAATGCGGGACTCAATCCCAGGACCCTGAGATCATGACCTGAGCTGAAGGCAGACACTCAACTGACTGAGCCACCCAGGCGCCCCAAGAAAGAGATGTTTATTAATAACAGCGCACTTTATTAAACAGTCATTATGTACGAAGAGCACTGTGATAAACCTTTCAATGTGTATCATTTCATTTCATTCACATGACAACTTCTGTTTAACAGTGAGTGGTGGGAGTCCTAATAGGATCTGAGGTGGATGCAACATGAAATGGTTAAGAACAAAAACTCTATTTTCAGAATGCCCAAGTTTAAAGCCAGCCTCTGTCACTTTACTAACTGTGCTATTTGGGCCAGTTACGGCACTATTATAAGCCTTACTTTCCTTATCTCTAAAATCTCTAAAAAAAATTACTCCTTTTTTAATAGTCATTTTTATGGCTGAGTAATAGTCCATTAAATATATATACCACGTCTTCTTTATCCATTCATCTGTTGATGGACACTTGGGCTGTTTCCATAATTTGGCCAGTGTAGGTGCTGCTGCTCTAAGTGTCAGGTGTGCTTATGCCTTTGAATTAGTATTTTTGTGTTTTTTGAGTAAATACCTAGTAGTGCGATTGCTGCATCATAGGGTACTTCTATTTTTAACTTCTTGAGGAAGCTGCGTACTGTTTTTCACAGTGGCTGCACCAGTTTGCGTTCCCACCAACAGTGCAAGAGGGTTCCCCTTTCCCCATAGCCTCATCAACATCTGTTTCTTGTGCTGTTGATCTTAGCCATTCTGACAGGTGTGAGGTGATACCTCATTGTGGTTTTGATTTGTATTTCCCTGATGATCAATGATGTTGAGCATCTTTTCATGTGTCTGTTGGCCATCTGTTTTTCTTCTTTGGAAAAATGTCTATTCATGTCTTCCACCCATTTCTTAACTAGATTCTTCATTTTTTGGGTGTTGAGTTTCATAAGTTCTTTATAGATTTTGGATACTAGCCCTTTATCAGATATGTCATTTGCAAATATGTTCTCCCATTCCGTAGGTTGCCTTTTAGTTTTGTTGATTGTTTCCTTTGCTGGGCAGAAACTTTTTATTTTGATGAAGTCCCAATGGTTTATTTTTGCTTTTATTTCCCTTGCCTCAGGAGACATATCTAGAAAGAAGTTCTATAGACAATGTCAGAGATATTACTGCTTGTGTTCTCCTCTAGGATTTTTCTGGTTTCAGGTCTCATATTTAGGTCTTTCATCCATTTTGAATTTATTTTTGTGTTTGGTGTTAAGAAAGTGGTCCAGTTTCATTCTTTTGCATGTTGCTGTCCAGTTTTCCTGACACCATTTGTTGAGGAGACTGTTTCCCCCCCCCCCATTGTGTAGTCTTTCCTGCTTTGTCAAAGATAAATTGACCACATATAGTTGTGGGTTCATTTCTGTTTTTCTATTCTGTTCCATTGAACTGTGTGTTTATTTTTGTGCCAGTACCATACTGTTTTGATCAGTATAGCTTTGTAATATAACTTAAGTCTGAAATTATGATGGCTCCAGCTTTGTTCTTCTTTTTTGAGGTTCCTTTGGCCCTTCGTGGCAATGACATGGATGGAACTAGAGAGGATTATGCTAAGTGAAATAAGTCAGTCAGAGAAAGACAAATACCGTATGATTTCACTCATATGTGCAATTTAAGAAACAAAACAAATGAGCAGAGGGGGAGAAAAAAAGAGAGGCAAACCAAGAAACAGACTCTTAACTCTAGAGAACAAACTGCTGGTTACCAGAGGGGAGGTGGGTGGGGGGATGGGTTAAATAGGTGATGGGGATTAAGGAGAGCACTTGTTGCAATGAGCACTGGGAATTGTATGTAAGTGTTGAATCACCATATTGTACACCTGGAAGTAATATTACACTGTATGTTACCTAACTGGAGTTGAGATTAAACAACAACAACAACAACAACAACAACAAAAAGAAAAAAGAAAAAAATGGAGGCAATAAATAAGTATACAAGAATAGTGCCTACCCCATAGGGTTGTTGTATTTGATTATTGATTCTTTCCCTAGGACTCTGAGGACCCTCTTTCCTAAGTGCAAAAAAGGAAAGTAAAGCCCACCACCATGTTTTTAAAAATAAATAAGAGAATTTATTTTATTTTAACATAAAAGATGAACTAGAGCAACATATGGTATTGGTTGGTGGTTACCCTGTGATAGTCATTGGGTCCAGTGATGCTCTAACTGTCTTGGATATATTCCTCCCCTGTTGGGTCTCCTGAAGTCTCTCAAGGCCTTGGTTTAATTTGTCTGAGTAGGACAGAGCCAAGAGAAAACTGTTTACGGACCAGTTCTTTTTTGTTTCAAGGAGCGGCTTGTGAGTCCTCATCCCTGGTAGGATACACTCATTTCTTATACTCATGGTCCCTGTCATGGTCCCTGCGTTTCTTTCTTGCTTTACAGCATCCTCTATTCTCAGTGCCCCTCCCCCTCCCTTTCAGTTCCCTTAACTCTTCCTCTGGTCCTATCCTGTCCTCCAATTCCTATGTCTCTCTGCAATATCGTTCTGCATCACTGCCCTGTTACACTATATACAAGTGTTTAACTTATTTTAAAGAACATTATTATGTATTTGGATAAGTAACATGGGGACATGGTACAAAATTCAAGATACAAAAAGCATAGATAGCGAAACTAAGTTTCTTTCCCATCCCTGGCCCTCAGTCTCCTGGTTTCCCAGTATCTCCATTCTGTTCCCTACAGGCAGCCAGTTAGCATTTTCTTTTATATACTATGAGATATATTTATGGACATACAGGTTTTACACAAATATTCTGCATCTTAATTTTATCTCTTACTTATATATCTTAGAGATTTTCCTGTATTGATACATATAGAATGATCACATTTATCTTAATGAATTCATTATTACCTTGTATGGATATGCCATAATTTATTTCATCAGATTATATATGATCTTTACTTTTATAAACCTATTTTTGTACATATATCTCATTGTATATATACAAATATTACTGTAGGATAAATTCCTTGAGGTGGATTATAAAACATTTGAAATTTTGGTCAGTATGCCAAATTGCCATCTCTAAAGGGCATACATTAATTTATATTTCCACTAACAGTATGTGAGGGTGCTGGTTCTCACATCATTGATAACACAATATATCCATCTTTTTTATCTTTACCGAGTCGATTGTAGTTTTATTTTGCATTTATCTTAGGGTGAGTGGTGTTGAGCATCTTTTCATATTTAGAAGCCACTTCTATTTCCTTTTCTTTGTACTACCTGTTCATAGTTTCAAAGAAGAGGAAAGCTCTGCATTGTGTTTAGGTCCTAAAATCTTCAAAAGTACTTATATTATTGTATATTCATATTGAAGCAAGATGCTTTATCAAATGCTTGAAGTTTCAGTATGTTTTAAAATACAGAGCCAGAGAACTAAAGGGCTAGAAAAGGAAAATAAACTCCAAAGTTCCACTCCCTTTTACAAAATTTTATGATAATTTTGCCTGTTTGTTTTTCACATGACCATTTAGAAACAGCTTGTGTAGCAAGTTCACTGCAAAGTAATATGCGTCTTAAATGATAAACAAGGAGGACTTACATACTATCACGGTTGGCCATACTATGTTTTAAGACAATGCATTTATTTTCAAAACGTTGTTTCAAATGTTCCTGAAACTTAAAGTATATACAAATGTAGAGATGGGATTTATATTTTTAAAGATAAAGACAGGTCCTGTAGTTTATCTGAAGGAGCTGTTTACTTCTCTGATACTGTGTCAAGAAATAGGGAGGATGGAACCCATGATGGAAGGAAGGGATAGGAGAATCCCATTTGAATTGATACATTCGGTTTTAGTCTAATGAGTTCAAATGATGAATCTTTGTAACTAATGAGGTGTTTACTAAAAGTCCAAACAACCACTTCCTAGATTCCCTTTAGTACAAAATACAGAGATGCTATAAATGTGTTCCAAGTCTTTTGTGGGCATATATTTTTAATTCTCTTTGATAAATACTGGAGAGTAGAGTTGCTGGGGCAAAAAGTGAGGTATACATTTCACTTCTATTACAAACAGGTTTCCAGAGTTCATGTACAATTTTACACTTCCATCAGCAATATATGAAAGTTCTGGTTACCACAGCCTTAGCAGCATTTGGTGTGAGCATGAAGTGGTTTGGTTTTTATTTCTATTTCCTGAATGTCTAATGATGTTGAGTATCCGTAGTGTTTATTGGCCATTCCTATCACTTCTTTTGTGAAATGTCTACCTGAATCTTTTGCCTTTTTATTATTGATTTGCAAGAGTTTTCTCCATATTCTAGATACAAGTATCAGATATATGTATTAAGAATATTTTCTCCCTCTCTGTGGCCTGCTTTTCATTTCTTAATGGTGTATTTTAGAGAACAGAAAAATTTAATTTGAGGAACTCCAATTTATTAGCTTTTTCTTTACTGGTTAATGCTTTTTGTATTCTAAGGTATCCTTGTCTGTTCCAAGGTTGCTAAGGTATTCTCTTGGCTATACTTGCTAATTTCCTTCTATATGTTAGAATCAATTTGTTTAGTCCTAAATAAACCATATAGGGTAAGTTTTACTTAATCATATTTAATTATGGATAAATTTGGGAAGAATTGTCATCTTTATGATATGAAGTCATTATATTCAAGATTAGAATATGGTTTTTGATTTATTAATGTTCCTTTATATCCCTCAGTAGTATTTATATTAATTTTGTGTACTTTTCAGTAATTTAAAAAAATTATAAATGAAATATTCTATTACTTTTTTCACTTATTTTTATATAGGAATATGTTGTTTTTTGTATGTTATTGTACATAGTCACCTTTCTGAATTATATTGCTTCTCAGAGTTTGCCAGTTGCTTCTTTTGTTTTAGCAATATAAAACCATATGAAAATAATAATATAATCTATGCCCTCCTTTATGAGTTCTTGTTTTAAATGCATTAGCCAGAACCTTCAGAACAATGTGAAATAAAAATTTATTCACTTACATAATTAAAATAACCTATGTAACTTGTCATTTTGTTGTATTTTAAAATTTACTTTATAATCGTATGATTGTTTCAAGTTCTTCTTCCTGCCCCCACCATTCCTGTGCAAACAGGTTTTCCATTTCTGTTGCAGATTTAACTCAGTTTTATTCAGAGGTTTCTTGACCTGCCAGCTTCCTACTTCATGGTCTTTAAGGGTTGTAAATCATCCAACTATCTTTCTTGTCTCCTTCTACCTTCTGGTCAGCTCCAATTCTAAGGCTAGTCACTGAGACATGTTACTGATATCAACACATGATTTTTCTCCTTGAATCTGTTATGTGGTAAATCAAAATCTTGGATTTTCATAAGCAATCTTGCATCCTTGGGATAAAACTCAGTAGATTATGATATAATATTCTTAAAAATCTATGCATATAGTTTATTTGATTTACTAGTGATTTGTTGAGGATTTCTCCATCTATGTTAATGAAGAATAATGCTCTATACTTTTTTATTCTTCTGTGTCCTTTTCTGGTTTTGGTTTAAAGGTTATGCTGACCTCTTAAAATGAATGATTTTATTCTGTCTCTGTTTTGAAAATTTGTTTTATTTCTTCTTTAGACATTGATAGAATTTACCTTTGAGGCCAGTGGAGTCTGGAGTTCTCTGTGGGAAGGTCTAAAATTCTGTGTTCGATTTTTTAAAGATATATAGAACCATTCAAATTATTTCTTATTGTGTATTTTGTTAAGTTTTGTTTTTGAGAGACTTTATTTATTTTATCTAAGTTTTTGAATTTGTTGCCATAAAGCTGTTCATCATATCTACTTATTAACCCTTAATGTTGATATGAGAGATGTCCCCTCTGTCATGCTTGATATTGAGAATTTGTGTTTTTTTCTCTCTCTCTCCACAATCAGTCTTGGTAAGGGTGGATCAATTTTTGCTTTATTTTCTTTTTGTTTATTTGTTTTGCTCTATTTACTTTTTGTTCGGTTGGGTTTTTTTCTTATCTTTATTATTTCCTTCTACTTACTTTGGGTTTACTTTGTTTCCTTTGCTAGTATCTTAAAGTGGAAGCATACCTTATTTTATACTGCTCTTCCTTTCTAACACACGCTGTTAGAACTGAATTTCTCTTTAAGAACTGCTTCAACTGCGTCCCATCAATTTTGATAGGTGTGCTTACATTTTATCATTAGGTTAAACTATTTTGAACATTTCTCTTTTGATTTTTTTAATTGGATTTATAGGTTATTTGAAAACATGTTGCTTTATTTCCAAATATTTGGATTTTTTAAGATACCTTATTGATTCCCAATCTAATGCCCTCGCAGTTAGAGAACATATTGTCTGAGATGTTATTCCCTTGGAGTTTATTGAAACTCATGTGGTCCTTAGAGAATGAGCCATGTGCACTGGAAATTGTGCTTTCTGATGTTGTTTGGCATATTGCTTCATACATACCAGTTACATCAAATTGGTTAATGGCATGGTTCAAAACTTTTAAATTCTTACTGGTATTTTGTGAAATAAGTTACTGAGGGGAAGGGGTTAAAGTGTCTTCACTGTAGATTTATTTACTCTTCTCTTTCATACTTTAAATTGTGCATCATCTGTTTGATAGCTTTATTATTAGGTCACTCACATTCAAGATTGTGAATGCGAATATTATGTTTTCTTGATGAATTGATGTTCTGTTACCACGAAGTGCTTCTCTCTATGTTTGGTAGCACTCAATTTTGATGTCCACTTTTTCTGATGTTAATAAAGTCATACCAGCTTTGTTATGCTTAGCGTTTTCATGGTAAATCTTTTTGCCATACTTTTACTTTGAACCTTGTCCTTATTGGAAGTTTTAAAGAGAAAAGTAGACAAATCCACAATCAGAGTTATGGGACTTCACCCCCCCCCCCATAACTGATAAAATAAGTAAAAAAATATTGCACAGGTCTTATGTTTAAAATGAATTTCTTATAAATAACACCTCGTTGGGTCGTGCTTTTTGTATCCTGTCTGGCAATCTCTGCTTTTAATGAGTGTACTAACATTTAGTGTAATTACTGATATATTTAAGTCTACTGCCTTTGGTATTTTTTTTCTATTTGTCCTCTCCTTTGTTCCTCTGTTTCTTCTTTCTTGTCTCTTTTGGGGAGTATCAAGTGATTTTTTTTCATAGTTTATTTCATTTCCTCTATCGACTTTTTAGTTGCGTCTCTGGTGTTTTTTATGGATTGCTCAAGAGATTACGGTATACATCTTTAACCTATCACAGTCTACTTTGAAAATATTCTTTTACTTCATGAATTATGTGAGAGTCTTACATCAGGTTACTTTCAATGACCACCCTCCTGCTTTTTGTGCTCTATGTACTTTGTATATGCTAAAAAACCCACATTACATTGTTATTAAAAATAACTAAGTAGTCAATAGTTTTTAAAAGTAGATTTGTATATGTCTGTGTATGTATATATAAATAAATTTAAACAACAGACTTTTACTAACATTTCTTCTTTCTGATGTTCTTTATTCCTTCTTGTGGAAACATATCTTTTTACTTCAGCCCAAATCTTTTAACACTTCTTTTAGCACAGGTCTGCTGGAGATGAAGTATGTCAGCTTTTGTTATGTCTGCAAGCGCCCCATTTCATCCATATTCTTGAAGCATATGTTTGCTGGATTTAGAACTTGGGCTAAGTGGGTTTGTGGGTTCCTGGATCATGCTGCAAATTATACACCTGTGTGAAGTGCAGGACAGTGTTTTGAATTCTCAGGGGAAGTGTCTGTTAGTCTAGAGTATAAGCAGAAACGTACTTCCTATGCTTTCCCTGTCAGTAGATGAAATTTTTCTTGTTTACCCCTTCATTGAAAGCATGGAGTTCTCAGTACCCTGCATTGCACATAATCGTGGATTCAACTTCTTAGTCTGTATAGACCCTGGGCTTTATTTGTTTATCTTTGTGTGGTTCCTGCTTAGGTGTTAAAGTCTTAAACTACACAGTGTCAGTCTCTGAGCATACTACTCTAGTTTGTAACTCCATTTTCCTTTCTGGCACCTCAGCTTTTCCTTCCTTAGCTTTGCATTTAAACAAATTTGTTATCTTTTATACATTGTTATCTAGGTAGAGTAATTTTCAGACTAATGTCTACGAAACAATGGATAATAGAGTTGTTTTTTTACATAGAAGATGTGTTACTTATAAAGCCTCGTTGTGGAGAAGAAAATGGTCTAGCGGGAAATAGCTTGTTCTGTTTTGTCACTAGCAAGAACAGACCTGACCACTTTACTAGCTTTGAAATTATGCTTGCTGGAGTCTAGCCGTTTATAAGAAATGACTTACCCAAGTTCTCTAACAATGTGAGGAAACCTAAAACTGTATTCTGGCATGGAAGAGAATGTAGTTTTGATTTTTGTTTTTTAGACCTTGCCATCGACTAATTTTCACCTATTGTGAGCAGTTATGAATTGGCTACAATGAATCTGGCAAGCCTATTTTCTTTAGAGTTATTTAGGGTTTGGCTCAGTTTTGGTTCTTGACTGATTTTAATCTGAGAATTGGCTTTATATGGAAAAACATTTTGGTGTATTTTGGGGAAGGGTCTAGGGAGTTCATGAAACATAATATAATGGCCTCAAATCAAGTTTTGTCATGAAAAATGATTCCTATGAAGGTTTTTTTTTTTAAATACTAGGGGTGATATTTAGCTAGAAACCTATAGGCCTTTCTGAGCAACAGCGTGTTATGAATTATTAGGCTTGTATTCCTCAGAGCCACTCTCCATTTCGCCTAAAGATCAACTGAATGTAAACCAAATTCTAAGGATTAGAAAGTAGAATATGGGAAATCCTAATAGCTTTAAGTATCATCTGTACAACTTAAGAATGTCTTAGTCCATCTGGGCTGCTCTAACAAAATACCATGGACTAGGTAGCTTACAGACAATAGAAATTTATTTGTCACAGTTCCAGAGGCTGGCAAGTCCAAGATCAAGGCACGGGCAGATTGAGTGTCTGGTAAGGACTCACTTTCTATTTCATAGATGGTATCTTTTTGCTGTGTCCTCACATGGCGGAAGGGGGTGAGGGATCCTTTTTATAAGGGTATTAATCCTATTCACAGAGCTCCATCCTTATGACTTAATTAACTTAAAAGACTCCACCTCCTAATATGATGACCTTGGGGGTTAGGATTCAACCTGTAAAATTGAGGCGGGGACAGATATTTAGTCCATAGCAACTAATGTTTTCTAAATGTGTATTCTAATCCTCACCTGTACTCTAGAGTCAAATATCTAATTTTCTACTTGACATCTCTCCTTGGATATATAATAGGTATCTCAGACTTAACATACACCCCTCAGAAGAGAGCATTATTGGATACTCTGTTCCTTGAGTCAAAAACCTAGGGATTATCCTTCATTCTTCTCCTTTCCTTCTCAACAATTTTATCACTAAATCCTTGTGGCTTCTATGTCTCATTTGAATTCCTCCAATAACTTCTAATTAGTCTCTCTGCTTCCTTTCTCCAGCCTCGTCTTCATCTCTCTCTCTCTCTTTTTTAAGATTTTATTTATTTATTTGACAGAGAGAGCGAGAGAGCACAAGCAGGAGGAACAGTAGAAGGACGAGGAGAAGCGGGCTCCCCGCCAAGCAGAGAGCCTGATGCGGGGCTCGATCCCAGGACCCTGGGATAATGACCCGAGCCAAAGGCAGACGCTTAACCATCTGAGCCACTGAGGCGCCCCTCCATATATCTCTTTGAGTGATCTTTTTCAAAATGCAATCAGATTATGTCATTTCTCTGCTTAAATCCCTTAAGAGCTTTCTCCCACCACTTCTTACTGAGACAGACAGGGAAGATGATACACGTTCTGGCCTCTGACTGTCTCTTTAACGTCACACCCATACCATCCTCCCCCTCGTTGCTTTCCTTCCCAGGCGTTTCTGTCCCTGGAGCTACCAAGGCCTTTCCGGCCTGTAGGCACTGAACATATGTTGTTCTCCTCCACCTGGCATGCATTTCAGCAGCTTTTCCTGTGTGCAGCTCATCCTCCTGTTTGCTGTCAGTTCGCCTGTCGTTGCTTCAGGGAGGCCTTCTCTGACTGCCTCTGGAGGCTGTAACTCTCTCCGCACCACTTACTCTCTATCATACTGCCCTTCATTTTCTCCCAAGCACACATGTGTAGTTTTCTTGTTTGAGGATTTGTTAATTTATTATCCATCTCCCCCACTGGACCATAAGCCCCACAGAAAAGAACTGCTTTGTCTTTTTTTCACTGTAGGACTTGGCATATTGTAGTAGGTTTCAAAACTGTTCTTGAATAGATGAATAAGTGCTTGAATGAAATAATTTCCTGGTATCACGAATTTTCCTGTGTCCTCAACCCAAAGTAAGCAGATAAAATAATAAAGACGTAAAATGAGATAATTATTTTATTATTTTAAAGAAATAATAGCATCGTGAAACCAAAATTGAAGTGGAAAGATTTTAAATTTCAGTCACTTTCATTTAAGCTTCACTCTGATTTAAAATTTTAAAAAAAATGTGTCAGGCATGAGCTTGGATAAAAATGGCTGCATCTGGCCAGGTGATTCTTTTCTCTATTAACACAAGTTTTCAATATTTGGTCCTGTCGTTTAGTGTTAAGAGAGCTTAGAAAATAAAAGTGAACAGTTCAATTAGTTCAGATGACTGTGACAATCATCGCTTTATCAGTACTTCCCTCTCTTCAGTGTGCATTCTGAGGGATTTTTTTTTAATCTGTGTCTCACAGACCAGTTATATCTAGGAACAAAATATACTACCTTCCTCTTTTATTTTTATTTATTTATTTTTTTAAAAGATTTTATTTATTTATTTGACAGAGATAGAGACAGCCAGTGAGAGAGGAAACACAAGCAGGGGGAGTGGGAGAGGAAGAAGCAGGCTCATAGCAGAGGAGTCCGATGTGGGGCTCGATCCCACAAC
>NC_048226.1:70866689-70868377 GCF_002007445.2 Ailuropoda melanoleuca
TTCTCTTCTCTTCTCTTCTCTTCTCTTCTCTTCTCTTCTCTTCTCTTCTCTTCTCTTCTCTTCTCTTCTCTTCTCTTCTCTTCTCTTCTCTTCTCTTCTCTTCTCTCCTCTCCTCTCCTCTCCTCTCCTCTTCTCTTCTCTTCTCTTCTCTTCTCTTCTCTTCTCTTCTCTTTTCTTTTCCTTTCTTTGTTTGTTCTGGGCCCTACTCAAAATAATTGGCTATTCTGTTCTCCACCAAAGTGGATCAGAGAAGTATTCTCAAGTACAGAATATTTACCTTCACAATTCAAAGGATCCTAACAAATTGAGGATCCTGACAAATAGGCTTTTCTCTTAGTGTTAGGAGGTACAAAGTGCAATCAGCATTCCTTTAGGTTAGAGATGTTGTGGCATGTTCCATACCACTGAAATCCTAAAAATATAAGCTTTTTGAAATTTATTTCTCACTCATCTTTCAGAGTGCATGTGCCTTACTTTCAGCTTGCTGTTCTAGTCCTGTTAACATGCTATTATCAATGCAGTGGACCAAAGTGATGTTCTGTGGAACATTTAGATAGCGGGGTTCCATCCAACTATATTATGTCAGAGAGCAGGAGAGTTGACATATCCTTGAAGCAAGCCTGTGAATATATACAGCTGTTTGGCCTATATGAGTGTGAATTGCTTCTAATCCTCCTTTCTGATGGTGAAAGAATACTTTAACGAAATGAATAAGGACACATCACGTACTCAAGAGCATGTTTATCATCTCTAGTAAAGATACCGCATCTGGCCTGGTAGTTGCAGCTGGGGCTGCTACTTGGTTATACTTACGGTAGTGTGTCATCTTCCATGGTCCATTTGGATTTGCAAAGGCCAGACTGGTGAATTAAGTGGAGATGTTATAGGGACCATCAGAGAGACATCATTTATGTCTTTGAGGGTGGCGCTAATCATTTTCCTCAGAATGCCAATCGTTTTTCATTTACTATCTGGGTGGTTGTGGTGGGGTGGCAGTTACTCTCCAGGTTAAAAAAAAAAGAAAGTTACAGTTCTGCCAGTTGCTAAGTATGTTCATTCTGATTGCACATTCGGAAATCAGGGAAATAATTAGAATCGGTGGACCTAGCTGGGTCCACTGTGAGATAGACATAGGCTGGAACTCCATTTGTTGTGTGACATTTCATGCTCCTCCTCTAATTGGGAATGTGCGTGAAGGTGATGATGGTGCTTTGGGTTCCTGGATGTTAGTGTCCATTTAGATCCTGTATGCAGCCCTCAACAAGTCTGGATATTCTCCTTTTGTACCATCCCCATTAACACTAGAGAGCCCAGTTTTCTAATAGCGTTTTCTACCCATAGCTTGGGCCTGCAGAGGACAGTCATCAGCTTCTTATCAATGCTCACGTTCCTCTCACCAGTGTATTTGTACCAATGTGGTAAATGGAGTGTCCTTTGAGTTCTCGTGAGGAGTATAGTCAGCTAGTGTGTTCTCCAGGATTATTTAGCAAAACTGTTCTCGCATATACACTTCACCGAATCTTTTGATTTCTCCCTTGACAATTTTCCAGGATAATACTGGTGTTTCTACTTCATTTAATGGAAACCATCACTTTTTAAGCTTTTGGGAGCTATGTGATTGCATATTAATACCATCTGCTGTGGCCCTTGCCAGAGTGTTAAAATCCTGTCTTCTCTAAATCTCTCTT
>NC_048226.1:70868477-70882781 GCF_002007445.2 Ailuropoda melanoleuca
TGTGTGTGTGTGTGTGTGTGTGTGTGTTTTAGTTTGTGGGGAAGTTCATATTTAATGGGTGCTGCTTAAATGAATTTTAATTGATAGAGTATAATTTTTTTTCTATGCACAAATTTCTTTGCACAAATAATCATGTAGTCATTATGTATGGCCCTTAGAAAGGGACTGGATTGAACATTATTCACTTCTCTTTAAGAATAAATGAAGACTTTTTAAAATTAACTAAGAAATTAAGACGAGTAAGTTTTCCAAATGTCTCTTTGGAAGGAACGGCCTTATAAATGCAGGCAATAAAAAGCCCTATTGTCTGTCATATTTTTATAGCTTCATGATATCAAAAGAAGGATATACATACCACTTATTTTTAGAGCGTTCTGTCCTATGCAGCAGCCTTCACAGTGAAGAGACCTACATACTCTGTTGCTGGAGTTACTCGTTTTTCAGGGAAAGAAGAAAGGGTTGGGAAATGCATCATTTCTCTTCTTCTTACCCAGTAGTAACATTGAGAAGATACCTTGTCCCCATTTTTATTACTTCTGAGATTTTTATTGCTGGCAGCCAGATGTGCTGAAACTCCTGACGACAGCATCTATTCATTGCGTGTTTTTAATAGGCTTAGAGAAATATGAGTAGAGTACATGAGAGCAGCTCAGCTTCACACTTCAGCTGGGAATGCCCAAAAAGCTTACTGCTGTTTAGAATTCTTGCTACAGTCAGGAGAAAGCCGAAAGCTGTACGGGTACTGAATCTTCTACGACTGAATTAGAAGAATAATGACTGTACAATTAACTATCAACCTCTGCTCGTTTAAGCACAGTTTCTACAGAGCTCAGGAGAAATATGGAACTTGATTGGCATGTTTTTATTTGATGGTGTCTGCAAATAGATGACTTTAAAGACAGGTGGTAAGGAAAAATAAGAGAAGGGGAAAAAAAAAAGAAAAAAAATGCAATTTGAGACATTGCGCCAGGTCTGCAATTCTGTTTTGTCTCATTTTCATGGGGTTTTCTCATCCCCACCAAATATTTTACAAAATGAGCTTTTTGGACAAACGCTGAACAATGCAAGGTGAGTAAAGCTAAACTATATTTCTTTTGGCATTGATATTTTCAGAATAATAATCTCATCTGTCTATAAAAATTGTTCTGTATTGAAATGTTAGTATTATGAGGGTGTTGTCTTTTTACCATAAATATAAAATTTTATATAGTATTCTTCTTAATCGATTTTAAGAAGGAAAATAAGCTTACTTCAAGGCACCAAAAGCATCTTAAATTTAACTAGTTTGACCTCTGAAGCATCATACAGGCTGTTTCATGATTTCATTTTCTAATAAATAAGATGATTAACTTAAAATGCCTGATAGATTTTTTTCCTTTGTGATCATGGCACTGATTACAATGCATATATAGGGATGGGGATATATAATCATATGTGATCTGTTGGAAAATGTGAATTAGCAGTCATGCATGGTCTTTGTAAAACATGCGGAAGATGTTTCCTGGGTCTGAGATGTTTCTCTATGGAGGGTAGATCAATAATCACTTTTAAACAAGCTATATTATCAAACTGCTAATCATGCTTTGTATTTGGTCGGCTAGTTTGAAAGGATGCTTTGTTATAAATTCCTATTGCTTTTTCAACCTCATCATTTTGTGTGTGTGGTGAAGATTGTTAAATTAGGAACATATGTTTTAGACGGTGTCTCTGGCTTACACTAAAAGAGACAGCCTATTAAAGGAGGCTTTTAAAATGCAGTTTTATTATCCAGCTGTTTGCGTTGTGAGAATTTCGAATGTTATATACCTCCTATAGAAAAGATCCCATTTTAACTAAATATACGTGGAGAAAGCCTAAGAAAGAAATTCTGTGAACATGATAATAATGCACTAAAACCTTCTGGAAATTGAGGGAGAACTAATAGTGCATAGAATATTGAATGGTTCTGCTGGTCTCTTCTGAACAATGTGAGGCAGCCTATTTAGAGATTTTGAAAAACCTATTACACAGTATGTGTCTTAATTTAGCAAATGAAAAGGATGCTTTTAAAATTTGTTGGCATTTAAAATATTTACTGATGATAAATGTATCTATGATCTTTTCACTGAATATGGAATAACACATCTGTTTTTTAATAAAATTTCACTTTTTCCCTCAGTATGGTTCTATTCAGTTGACTAATTTTATTTTATGTTTGGTTTTTAGATAAAGTATATAACAGTATATGAAGTGGTATGATATTCTATAATAGGCTATCTATGTTTTAAGATATTAGGTTTTTTAATTTAGTAATGTATCACTTGAGTCTTGACTGTCTGTAATTTATGGTAGAAATAATCTGTATTGCATGTTATATTTAAATAGAAGAGGCACTATGGCTTTCTTAAAATTTCCATGACCTGAAGCTACCAGAGTTTTAGGATTTGTACTCATCCTTCATAAATCTTCTCTTTGCTTGATTCCTAAAAATGCCAAGAGTTTATGAGTCTAAAAATATTAATATTAGGTCTGGGTATATATTCACATGGGAAATTGTGCTTTGCACAGTATGGCATGGAATTAGTTTTAAAAGAAATGTTAGTTTTAAAATATGAGAATATCTATATTTTGATGGGATTGTGGATCCCTATCCCTATGCTTTTGTTTTAGCTTCAAGTTTCTTTTATTGTTGGCATGCTTATAATTGCACTGCTCTCATTATTAAAAATCTAGAATTTTATGTTGCTGCAATTAAACATTAAAATGTGAAGTTTCTGATGCTTCTGTAAGACCAGTCTTACTATTTAACTTTCTTTGATTTTTTTTTTATGTAAGGTTATCTGAAACTACCACTTAATAAAAAATTTATTCTGGTTTAGGGGAAAAATATATCTGTTTTATATGTTCTTAACTTCTTAGTCCTCAAAAAACATATGACATTTTTTCACATGCAGATCTACTGATTTTCATGACTAATCGACTCTTGATTTACTTTTAAAATTAGTTGAAATCAGTTATACAAATAGTTATTATTTTAGAAGTATGAAGAGTGAAAATAAGTTTATATAACTCTCAATGCCTCCACATATTTTAATGTTTTGGTTACTTTGTGTTCAGAGGAGATATAATTGGTCCTTTAGAACTCTTTCTCTGCTTAGATTCTTTAAAAAAATACAAATGGCTTGACATCAACGTTTCAGTTAGCATTGAATTAGAAAGTAAGATGTGGACTAAAAAATCATTCTTGAAGGAAAAGTCATGGAAAAGTAATGACCCTAGTATGTCATCAGAAGATGTGATCTTACAACTTGAAAAATCTTTCTAAATAAATGAGCCTTTCAACCTTGTGGACTGGACATTAATGGTCTTGAGATTTAAAGCATCAATTATGTAACTCTCTCTCTGAAAAGAGCAGTTTTGTTTGTTATAACATGTTTAGTAATCATTTAATTGTTTGGACTTGTTCAAATGAAATATTCGGTATTTGTGTTGTGACATGAATGATGATCTTTAAACTGATAGAAAAATAACATCATAGATGTGGACAGTTAGATTATATTTTATTCTGAGCTTTCTAGGAGAAATTACTAGAATAGTACAATGCATCGATTGTAGACGATATATGGTTGAGAGGACCCTTTCAAGTAATAGTCTCGAGACTTCTAGGTAGCTAATCACATATTGAAATCTGCAACTCAACTTTCATCAGGTTTCAGATGGTAGGGCAGTTTACTTCTATGACATATAAGCAATAAAAGGTTAAAAGATGAAAATCTCCCATAATAGTTACTGCGAAAACATTGGCAGGTTCAACTTGTCAAAGAGCCAAGATTTTAAACACACCAGGAATATTTTATGGATAGTAAATTACTAAACTGTATATGAATATAGATTGTTAAAGTATTTTTATTATCAAATGGATAATTGAAATTTATTTACGACTGAAAATCATTAGAATATTTTAGACTTGGTGTTGGAAGCCATATACAATGACCCTTACATTTCATACTGAAAGTTCTTAGCTTATTCTCTTATCATTGTGGTTCTTGAGTACCATTTCAGTGCATAAAGGAGGTGACAGGACATCCTCTGTGCTTTTACAACTAAAATGAAACAACTGAAGGTAAAGCAAGAAAAAAAATCAGTGTCTGCATCCTACATCAATGTACATGACAGGTTTTGAGGAAATGCCACTAAATTCTTGTTATCAAGTTTTCTTACTATAAACTCGTTTTTCCAAATTAAATATTTAATCAGATACAGAGATAATTGCTTTTGGTTGCCAATAAAAAAATCCTCAAGTACTAAATTCATTATGAAGCCTAAATTTTGTGATCTTGTCTTTGGAAGCAAACATAAATATTGGGATGCTGGAAGATAGATTTTTTATATAATTTTAAAGAAATATTTCTATTTTCCTTAGTTTTTTTCTCTCCCTTTCTTTGTTTTTTTTTTTTTTTTAAGATCTTATTTATTCATTTGGCAGAGATAGAGACAGCCAGCGAGAGAGGGGACACAAGCAGGGGGAGTGGGAGAGGAAGAAGCAGGCTTCCAGCGGAGGAGACCGATGGGGGGCTCGATCCCAGAACGCTGGGATCACGCCCTGAGCTGAAGGCAGACACTTAACCACTGAGCCACCCAGGCACCCCTCTCTCCCTTTCAAACCACCAAGGATGTTTGTAAAACAGAATAAATGATAATAAAAGGCACATTTGGGTTGTTAGAGAGTATTCCATCTCTTAATATTGCTGCATTACTTTGCAAAATTTGGCATATTTAGAAATGAAGGTAATAATACCTTATAATTTTGAATCCTATATATCTTTGTATTCTGAAGGCTTTGGTGTTTTCAGTATTTATGAAGATCAGCAAAACTAATAAACCCTAATCGATTGTGGCTATTTACCGACATCTATATTACTAAGATATTTTTAACAGCATTCATCATGATACACTTGCTGATTAACTTAATTGGTTAAAGGGTTTCATTAACAAAAGTCCTGTGATTTTGTTCCCAGATCAGTTTAATTTTGTTTCATAGACACATAACTTTCATAGACATTAATAATTTCATAACCTGTTAAAAGTCATCTCCTACGTACACATGTGTATGTGTTTGTGAGACGGAGTTCTGTATCCTCAGTTTAGAAGTTCAGCTACTCTGTGTGTGAAGGACTTTGAGTGAAAGGGTCAGTCTCTATACCACTTCCAGTGAGTGGATTTGTTTACTGAGCTTTAAAGATTAACAAACTATTAATCCATGAATGGGAGGAGATAGTAAAAGAAGAAAAGGAAAGTGAATTGGTTGTTAGGATATGAGGATACAAAGTAGGAGGAATATAGTGTCTAGTCAGAAAAGTAGCAGCCAATGTGGGTGTCCCAGAGACTATGGGGAGAGAATTAATACAGAGAGAGCCTTTAATAGGAATCGAACAGCATCCTTCAAGCCTTATACTCCTTTATCTTATATTAGTATCCCTTGGGTGTTAACAGATGAGGAAAATGAAGCCCTTCATTCTTTCAAGTCTTGTTCTCATTTTGGGCTACACAGAAATGTTACTTTTACCATTTTTACGGTGACTAGTTGACGCTGAGGTAAATTGGCGAGGCTACGCCTGGCCTTCCGTACTCACTGAGGAGCACCACGTAACCCGTTCTTCATATCAAGTTGGGCGTCTCTGCTTCAACCAGTGGTTCTCTAACTTTATCAGGCATCAGAATCACCTATAGGATTTGGCCAAAGAAATCACAGATTTCTGGGTCCTGCCAGAATTTCTGATTCAGTAGGTCTGGAATGGGGCCTGAGAATTTGCACTTCTAACAAGTTCCCATTGTCCCAGGGATAGTCTTTGATAATGTCTGCTCCAGAGGAGCTTAAGTAACTTGCTTACCTTGTGACAAATAATGAAGCAGCAATAGGTTGTGTCTGCAGATGATTGTGATTGGATACTTGTCTGTCTCACAAACTCACTTCGGTTTTATGGTCAGTTACCAGGCACAAAGGATATTATTCTTCAATACTCTGACTTATTCTAGATGGATTTATATCATGAAATCATATAGCTTATGTTATCACTGTAATACAAATAGTAATCTATTTGAAATAAGACAGAAAAGTTGAAATTCAAACTTTAACATTTTTTTGTGGTGCTATATTTAGTTAACCTTCCACACTTAAGAGAGATCTGCAGTACCAACATTTGTCACAAGATGGCATCAAAAGGCTGAAGATTTTGGTTGAAACTTCATTTTTGAGAGTTAGATATATTTCATGAGTGTTCAAACCAAAAGATATTTGTACCATGAGATATTTTTTAAACATTTTGGTGAGATTTTGGTATTTTCATATCAAAAATGCTTTCTTATTTACTTATAAAAACAAAATAGGCGTTGTTTGACATTATTGACATTATTAATGACTAATTCTTTTAGAAATCAGTGAAACATAAATCTTAGTGTAATAATATACAGTATCTTATCATCTTTCCCCAAGAAGGATTTCAAAAGAATTCAAGTTAGTAAACATTTAGAAGGTCTTACTCTCCTGTGATTGGTAGCGTCTCTTTATGCATATAGATGATGTAAACCCAGGCCCCATTGTGCTTTGAATTTAGTTGGGGGAGGGGGAAGAAATGTATATACAGTTCAAAGAGATAACAAAATAATATAAAATGATTAAGTGCAATAAGTACAATGTTGTACGATGTGGATTATACAAACAGTATGAACGAGAATGAGGCCAATTAAGCAAAAATTTTAAAGGTCATTTTACAAAAAAATCTTTGCATTAGTTGAAAACAGCATAATGAATCTTCCTTTTACTGTGATTATCTATTATTATTATTCTAACTTATTTAAACTATGAGGAAGTGTTTGGGAATCTTGAGAGCTGTGTAAGTTTCAGTATTTAACATAAACGTCAGAAAACACTCACTTGAAGTATGAACTCACCTTTTATTTCATGAATATATAATTTTATTTTTTCTAATTAATTGAAAAGTATTTCTTAGAAGAAGGTGAAGGTTTTCTGGTCACAAAGATAGTAGTTAAGATATTTTTAGTTTCCTGGAGTCTGAGAAACATACCTATTAAAAAATCAAGTGTAGAATAGTGGTTACCAGGGGGTAGGGAGGGAGAAAGGGGGTTTGCTGCTTAATGAGTATAGATTTTGAATTTTGCAAGATGAACAAGTTTTGAAGATACGTTTCACTGCTCTGTGAACATACTTAGCACTATTGAACTGTGCACTTAAAAATGGTTAAAGTGGTACATTTTTTTTTTACCACAAAAAGAAAAAAAAACAAGCATCTTTTAGAAATTATGAGCAACTAATAGGTTTATATTGAGGATCAACAATGTTCCTAGCTTTATTTTAGCTGTTAAGAGCTACTTAAAAGAAATAAGTACCCCTTCAAGAAGCTTATAATATAATAAATTGGTGATAGAAGATTTACTTAATATTAGTAGGTAATCTACTAGAAGTCTAACATCTAGCAAGCATTGTGCTAGATATTTTATATAAATTATTTCCAATCTTTAATTCTCAAAACAATACAGGAAACAAAGTATCATCATCCCTATTTCCCTATTTTATCACTAAGGAAACTGTTTTATAGATATGAAGATTCAGCAGCTTGTTCAAGATTGCCAAGTTTCTAATCTTGGAGTTGGTGTGTAAACCCAAGTCTGTCTAGCCTCAAAATCCATTTTCCCTATATTCCACCATGCCCCTAATTTAAATAAAAAGTAATTAAAGAATACATATAAACAGCTAGTAATTTGGGACTCTAGTTTGGGATTTCTGCTGTCGGTAACATTGCCTGTTTCATTATAATTATGCTGACAATATTAAAAATGATATGTGATATAATTAATGGTAGCAGTTAATCGGGATTACATTTTAACTTCAGAAAGGTTAACCATATGATTTTTGTTGTTGTTGTTGTTGGTTTGAACTGTCTTCTCTTTTAATTTCTGTTTAACTTTTGGAAACACTAATTTTTCTTCCCTGTGTATTCGTGTGCAGGTTATGTGGGTATGTAATTTGTGCCGAAAACAACAAGAAATCCTCACTAAATCAGGAGCATGGTTTTATAATAGTGGATCTAATACGTCACAGCAACCCGATCAGAAGGTTCTCCGAGGACTGCGGAATGAGGAAGCACCTCAGGAGAAGAAAGCAAAAGTGCATGAGCAGGCCCAGTTCCAAGGACCCTCAGGTGACTTATCTGTACCTGCAGTGGAGAAAAGTCGATCTCATGGGCTCACAAGACAGGATTCTATTAAAAATGGGTCAGGAGTGAAGCACCAAATTGCCAGTGACATAGCTTCAGACAGGTAAACATTTTGTTTAATCTTTAGGTAAACATTTTTTTTAATCTTCATTCCAAACAGAAATAAAAATACATGAAATGTTTAGGCAACGAGTTGTCTAAATGTAATGTAAATGTCCATGTGTTTTCTATAAATGCTGGAGGTGATGTTCAGGACTTGAGGTATTAGAAGTTTGAACAATCTTAGGTTTATTCTGATTTTCCAGAATAAAGAAATGGAATAAAACAGAGGATTTAGATAGAAGGCTATTGGCATAGGAAAGACAGACTGGGATAAGAGCGTTGGGAATGAAGAAGAGATGGTTTTAAGACATTTTAGAGAGGTTGCATTGAAGGACGTAGCCAGAAGTGGGAGGTAAGAGAATGAGGAAAGTTACTGATGTCTCTAAAAGTTCCACCTTGGGCTGAAGGATGAGGTAGTTTTCCAAGCAGGTAGATTCAGACGAAAGGATTTCACGAGTTTGCGGTATTCATGGGCCAACTCTGTTATTACTATTTGGGATCAAATCTGTGGGCTTCTTCATGTTCAAAATGTTAGACTTTTACAAATAGTATTTATGGTCCTATATTTCCTACCAGTGGAAGGGGAGAATGAAACATTTTCATGGGAAGATTATTTTCCTATATTCCTATTTGAATTGAAAACTAAAAAAAACTGGTTTATACGATTTCTGTTGTCCAGAAGTGGCCAATAAATTTCTGTGTGAATAAGTACAAAGTCATGCATTTGTGGAAAAACAAATCTAAAATTATACTATTAGGATAGTGGGTTGTGAGCATTCATTTATCACAGGTAAGATAATTGGAAGTCACTTTATATAGTGCCTCAAGTGTCACCCTGACATCGGGGTGTCTTGAGACTATGTCTTGAGAATAATAAAATGATGACTTCACCAGTTCTTTTGAAAAAACTAACAAAAGTAAAACAGTGTAATCCTATCTTTGGACAAAACAATGGTGGTTTCATGACTGACATACCATGAGCATGTCTCAGTGCAAAATCTCAGGAACCCAAGAATTATAAATTTAGAGGACCGTCTTCTATCGAGGTCCACCTTAAGCAGACAAAGTAGTTTATTTGGAAGGCAGTCCCACGCACCACCTGTAGGGGAGTGAGCAGTGATCCAGTTAAGAGAAAAAACACGATACTAGGCACATTCAATAGCAGGTTACCTCTTTTGGTCAACATATCTCAGTTTTACTAAGACTTCTGGGACACAGGGTAGAATGGCCTCAGAGTTATCCTACTTAATGGGCAAAGAGATTGGGGTATTTATCCTGATCTCTCCTTTGTTGTTGGTTGTTCCTGGAGGGTGTTAACTCTTTGGAACTCACTGGCCAAGCATGTTCTTAATGGCCAGAGAAAGCACTCAGGCAGTCTATTACAAATATGGTAAGAAGACAGTGCTGTGTAGGGACTGGTGAATGACGAGGCAGTGTGAGTTGGGACAGTGGCAGTGTCTGCCAGACAAGGACTTTAGAAATCAATTAAGCCTATAAAATGGTGACTACAGGGGCGCCTGGGTGGCACAGCGGTTAAGCGTCTGCCTTCGGCTCAGGGCGTGATCCCGGTGTTATGGGATCGAGCCCCACATCAGGCTCCTCTACTATGAGCCTGCTTCTTCCTCTCCCACTCCCCCTGCTTGTGTTCCCTCTCTCGCTAGCTGTCTCTATCTCTGTCAAATAAATAAATAAAATCTTTAAAAAAAAAAAAATGGTGACTACAATGGTCATGGTATATGAATTTGGATGAAAAAAATAGATGAAAACCAGTGGAGGTAGGGTTTTCAAATGAATGAATGAGTGAATGACTAAGTAAAATGGATAATGGGAACATAGATACATTCTGCAAAAACTAGATAGATGCATAGGATAGTTTCCTTTGGAATTTAGAAAGATAGGTTTAGGAAGAATAAAAGGAAATACTAAAACACTGGATCACCTAATAGATTATGAAGTTTTGGAATGCATTTCATCAGGAAGTTGTGGATGTTAAAAATAAATCCAACAAGTTTATGAATGATTAATTCATCTTTGTAAGGAAGCTAGAATCATCTCTCTAATCTTTGAAGAAGGAGATGAGAACAAATATATCTTTTTCAATATTATGTCTCAGCTCTTCTTCTGTTGACAAAGTATTAGCCTAGATGAACAGTAGAATCTGATCCATTGTGCGGAAGCAAGATATAGTAATTCTTTTTTTCCCCTTCTTCTCTTTTGCCTGGTGACTTGGCTGCCATTACTAGTAAATGTGTATCTTAATGACTCAAAGTATCCTCTACGTATATCCTTCCTTTACAAATCTCATGTAAGTCAAACCAGTAGCTCCTTTTGTGTACAAGAATTACTCTAGTCGGGGAAGAAGTTAGAGTTTAACATTAGATATAGTAGTTATGCCTAGAAAATGGAATCGGTTATAATTTGTAAAAGCTTTTATTTGAAAAATACTTTCTCTTCAGGAATAATTCAGTTCCTCTTATCAGAAGCAAAAAAAGAACATTTGTTTTATTATTTTAAAATTGCAGTTTGTTGTGTGTGCGTCTGTGAACCCACGGAATTCTTTCCCCAAGAGCGTGGGGTCAGTGAACTATGCCTCCAGGCCAAGTCTGGCTAGCCACCTGTGTTTTGTAAATAAACATTTCCTGGACCACCGCCAGCCATACTATTCATTTACTTATTGTCTCTGGCTATTTTCAGCTCCAGCTCCAGGGTTGAGTAGTTATAAAGGACTGTATGGCTCTCATAGCCTAAAATATTTACTCTCTGACCCTTTACAGAGAATGTTGGCCAATTCCTACCCTAGAGAGTAGTTAGTTCTCTTTTTCTGTTGCTATGTCTGCTTTCTTTGCCCATTTTCTTTTGTTAACTGTTTAAATCATTTTGGTTAAGCGTGTTTTCTTGTAGCTATACCACATCTTCTTTATCCATTCATCCGTGGATGGACATCTGGGCTCTTTCCATATTTTAGGCCTGTTTTGTTGTTCTGTTTTCTCTCCCTCCCTCTTTCCTTCCTTTTTTCCTCTGGGTGCCGTGTCTCTCGCTCTTTCTTTTTTTCTCTCCACATCACTCTCCTTCCTTACCAGGATGGATCTTCTAGCAATTCGAGTTGAACAGTGAAGTGGAGCTACTGATAAGGAATATAACTTCAGTTTAAAGCATTATTAGTAATTCTTCCCTTAGTATCATTCAGAAACTTGTGGCCTCAAAAAGAGAAGTTTTGGTTCAATTAACTTAAATCTCTTTAGATCTTGGAATTGTGTTTGACAGATGCAAAAGTATGCTACATTTTCTTCTTTTAAAGAGTTTAGTTTAATCTTTAACTGTAGTAGCTTTGACTGTTTTATGACTTTTCTTCCCTCGCAGGTTTTAGCACGTTGCTTTACACATGGACCCTTAGTATTTATTGAGTGAATGAATATCAGTTGGGCCTAGATCTTGGCTTTGCGTTAATGAGTATTTACTTAATTAATTTATTCATAAAAATGGCAAATGTTTATCAATTTAGATGCAAAATATTGTTAGATGTTTTCAAATATGTTTTTTATTTCAGAGTAAGTTTTGAAATCACCATTTTAAAAAAATTTTGTGTAGTTTGCTTACCCTTTGTTATGTCCCTCAGGAATGCCCTGTGGCTTCTCAGCCTTTAATTTACATGTATATAATGTGGTGATCTTATTAAAATGTAGATATGAATCGTGTAGTTCTGAGGTAGGACTTGATAATCTGTATTTTCACAAGCTTCCAAGTGATGCCAATACTTCTAGTACAGGCCACTTGTGAGGCAGTAGGACATCTAAGAAGATCTTAGGAAGGAAAGACCAGTGGCCTTCAATAGCTCAGTGGCAGTTGTCCTCTGTGGCTCTACCACCAAGAGGCATACCACTTAGCGAACATGTAAAGGTCCTTAGAAGCAACATAGCTGTCCATTTGAATATCCTGTTCTGATATATTTATTGAATGGAGGACAAAAGGTGGAAAGCAGCTACCTGGAGGCCGATTGGCTACCTTCATGTAGGTGCAAGACCCTAACTCCTTTATTATGACATTGTGGCTGAGCGTTTATTTATTTAAATATGTTCTATTTTTTATATAAATTACTGATTTCCCCTTTATTATACAGTTAGGAATATATATATATTAAAAATCATAAATATATACAGCTAGGATATTTTACCTCTGGATTCATTTTCAAAGTAGTAAAGGGGGTGTTACAGAATATTTGTTTTACAAGGAGGCCTTGGGTTGGAGGAGGGTAGTGAACCGCTGTGTTAAGGAATCTAAGGTGGGATCTAGAGGAGGGTGGCTGAAATAACCATTTAAAAACTAAACTTTTGCTAAGAAAATAAAATTAAATAAAAACTAAAATAAATTTGTTGTACAATATTTAGTTGACACTTTATACACTTGAAATTACTTAAAAGTTGGATGCCTCATAATTTTCATAGTTGAAAATTAGTCGTTAAAATTTAGGAAACAGTTAAATTTTTTCTTTTACATAAAATTTTAGTATTTGTTTATTTAGCACTTCCTAGGACATTGGGAGAAATTAAACAGTAAGAAATATTATGGCTAATTTGTTTGGTGGAAGGGATGAAAACTGGAAATCAGAAGGCATAGTTCCTCTTCTTACTTCTTCTCTTTACTATTATCATTTGTAGGTATTTACCTTTTATTTGTGTCTCTGTTTTCTCATCTCTGAAATAAGAAACGCAGTCTGCAAGATCTCAAAAAGACTTCCAGTTGTAAAATTCTTTGCTTTGTTGGATTTTAAGTTCTCTGCCATGGTATAAACTTGACCATTATTTTTTTTCTTTCCTCTACTTGGTAGTCCTGTGTTCAATTAATAGAGGGCTGTCTTCCATATTGTAATAACTCATTGTTATAATCCACTTATTCAACAGACATTTATCAAATTTCAGTTAGATATTATCTGTTACTACGTGTCTCAAATAATTTCACCATGATTTATATATAAAACTGAATGTATCTGACATATTAGATTAAATCTCCAATAAGGACATTTTGATTCTGATCTTGTAATTATATTACTATGTAATATTTCTCACTCTATTTTCCCTATTTCTTTATTCTATTATAAAACAAAAATTAACAAGCAATAGGAAAAAGTAACATAGTAAACTGCTTCTAATGGACTATAAAGCATTTTAAGAAACATAACTACAAAGAAATAATATTCCATAGGCATCCCAGATTCTTAAGTATTTGTTTCTACATTTTACTGCTTAAATAATGACACTTAATGGAAGTACTGAGAAACTTTATTATCATTTTTTCTGGAATTTTAATTAGGTGAGAGTGGAAAACTAAAATAACGTCATGACTCAATTACATTTCAGTGCATTCTGTTAGATGGTGAATATGCTACCAGGTGTAAGTGATGACAAGAGAGTAATAAAAATTTAAGGTGATTCTTTTGAATCAAAATGTAAAGTTTTAAGGCAAATTAAGTATAATGAAAATTTAGTAGTTCGATAATCACCACAATTTCCTTATTGTCTGATACTTATAATGCACCAAATACTTTTGTGTCATTTCATTAAATAATTAAAAAGTTTGATTCAAATTTCAGTTAGTTAACATACAGTGTATTATTAGTTTCAGGTGTACAATATAGTGATTCCCTATAACACCCAGTGCTCATCACAGCCAGCGCCCTCCTTAATCCCCATCACCTATTTACTCATCCCCCCACCCACCTCCCCTCTGGTAAGCATCAGTTTGTTCTCTATAGTTAAAAGTCTGTTTCTTGGTTTGCTTCCCTCTCTCTCTCTCTCATTTCCCCTTTGCTCATTTGTTTTGTTTCTTAACTTCCACATACGAGTGAAATTATAGAGTATTTGTCTTTTCCTGACTAATTTCTCTTAGCATAAGACTCTCTAGCTCCATCCATGTTGCTGCAAATGGCAAGATTTCATTCTTTTTTTATGGCTGAGTAATATTCTACCGTGTGTGTGTGTGTGTGTGTGTGTGT
>NC_048226.1:70882881-70888042 GCF_002007445.2 Ailuropoda melanoleuca
TATTTATTTGACAGAGAGAGAGACAGCCAGCGAGAAAGGGAACACAACCAGGGGGAGTGGGAGAGGAAGAAGCAGGCTCCCAGTGGAGGAGCCTGATGTGGGGCTCTATCCCAGGACCCTGGGATCACGCCCTGAGCCTAAGGCAGACACTTAATGGCTGAGCCACCCAGGTGCCCGTGACAACTTATTTTTGACAAAGGTACAAAGGCAATTCAGTAAAGAAAGGATAGTCTTTTTAGCAAATGGTACTGCAACAATTGAATACCCACTAAAAAAAAAAAAGGAGTTTGAAGTTTTTTTTTTTTTTTTTACCATGTAAACATAACTGAAAAAGGATCATAATCTAAATGTAAACCTAAAAGTATAAAACTCCTAGAGAAAATATAGGGGAAAGTTAATGTGACCTTGGTTTAGGCTAAAACTGTAAAGCTTTGGGGAGGAGCTAGAGGAGAATATCTTCATGACTTTAGGGTAGGTAGTGTTTTCTTAGGCACAGAAAACACCATCATGAGAAAAAAATGACAAGTCAGGCTTCATCAAAATAAGAACTTGTGCTCATCAGAAGACATTGTTAGTAAAATGTATAATCAATTTGTGTTTCAAGAAATTTCAAGCAAAATATTTGCAACACATGTAGCTTAAAAAAGAATATAATGAACATTTCCATTTAAACGATAAAAATAGCCCCCAAATGCAAAAAATTGGAATAAACTTTTCACAAAAGAAAATATACAAATGGCTAATAAACATAAGAAAAAATGTCTGGTGTCTTTAGTCATTTGTGAGATGCAAATTAAGACTTCGGTGAGATAGTTTGGTGCACTCACTGGGAAGGCTGCAACTTAGAACAACAAAAAGCTGACATCACATAATATTTGTGAGGACTCAGAGCAAATGGGACCTCTAGTTCCTTGCTAGTGAGAGTGTAAAACATGTGAAATGGTACGAGTGTTTTAGATAAGTCTTTGACAGTTTCTTATAAAACTAAATGCACACATTGGGGCACCTGGGTGGCTCAGTCGGTTGGTTAAGCCTCCGACTCTTGGTTTTGGCTCAGGTCATGATCTCAGGGTCTTGAGATCGAGCCCAGCCTTGGGCTTTGCACTCAGTGGGGGAGTCTACTTGAGATTCTCTCTCTCCCTCTCTACCTGTCCTTCCCTCCCTCAAATAAATAAATAAATCTTAAAAAAAAAACCCTAAATGTACATTTAGCCTGTGACCCATTAACCTAAGAAAATGAAATCATATGTCTATAAAAATACTTGTATAATAATGTTTGTAGCAGCTTTATTCTTAGTAGTTTGGAAATGGAAGCTTTCCATATGTCCATCAATCAGGAGAATGAATAAACAAATTGTGGTATATTCAAATAAAATGAGGGAATGTTGACATGCAGAGAAACATGGATAAGTCTCAAAACTATTGTGCTGAGTAAAAGAAGCTAGACATTAAAGAGTACATATTATAAGGTTGCATTTATGTAAAGTTTAAGAAGAGACAAAACAGATAGTGGAAGAAATCATAACAATGCTTTCCTTGCGGGAACTTTCTGGAGTGACAGAAATGTTCTGTATCCTGACAGAGATATGGATTACTAGTTGTGTGTATCTGTCAAGAGCTATTGCAGTGTGACACTTAAGATTTGTGTCTTTTTACCTGAAACCAATATTATATTATATGTTAACGAACTAGAATTTAAGTAAAAATTTGAAAAAAAATGAACAAAAAAGATTTGTGTACTTTTACTGAATGTAAATTATTTCTCAATAAAAAATTAAAAGGGAATTATATGTATAATTGCTACATTAAAATTTTTTATCCTTAAAATTTTTTCCAGTTTTATTGAGATATAATTGACATGGTATTAGTTTGTGTACAACATAATGATTTTATATATGTATATATTGTGAAATGAGTCTCAAAATAAGTTTAGTTAACATCCTTCACCTTACATATTTTTTTCTTATGATAAGAGCTTTTAAGATCTACTCTTATGTTTGCTACATCTTTAAATTGAGGGTTCCATTGAAATTTTATTGGTACTAAGTGTTTAAGATTTATTATGAAATTGGATTAGAAATAATGAATTTTTCTTCATAATCAACATTTCAACAATGGTTCTTTTCAATATATTCAGAGATGCCTATATTTATAGAATGCTGATAGTGGACCTAGAGCCAAATCAGTTGTATTTAGAATTTATTAAGTGTGGATTACATATGATTTAGGGACTATGTAGCCTGTTTCTATGAGCTGTCTTCTGAAACTGTGACATAGTTCTCATGAATCTTATTCCAATTCGTTACCTGAGATATGTGGTGAGGGAAAAGTAACATGAAGATGAGAGAAAGAAGATAAAAAGATGTAAAGGGAAATAATTTTATTTATTTTTTAAAAAGATTTTATGTATTTATTTGACAGAGAGAGCGAGCACAAGCAGGGGAGCAGCAGAGGGAGAGGGAGAAGCAGACTCCCCACTGAGCAGGGAGCCCGATGCAGGGACTCCATTTCAGGACCCTGGGATCATGAACTGAGCTGAAGGGAGATGCTTAACCGGCTAAGCCACCCAGGTGCCCCAGGGGGAATAATTTTAAAAAGGGAATCAAAGTATGGTTAAGAAAGAGATTAATTATAAAGAGCTAAGGGACTAGACAAGATCAAGCTCTGATGGTTGCCTTAGGAGAAAGAAGAATCTTCATAACTTGGAAGCGAGTGGTTTTATAACCTTTATTCCTAGAAAATTTTTTTATACTTTTTAGAATATCAGATGAAACAAAAAGGTAACAAAGATGGCTATGTGTTTGGTGCCACTTCCACTGAATTATGCACATTCAGTAAACGCTTGGAACAGATGATGAATGAAAATTATCATACTAATGTGTTTAACATGAATGATGTCATTTCTGTAGCATCTTTGTCTTTTATTGGCAGAATGATCAAACAATAGACTTGAAGATATACAATGACATTTTCTAATATAGCCGACACTTGAGACCTATTTTTAAAAATATGATATGAGCTCTGAAAGGCAAGCTATGTCTTTTTTAAAAAAAGAATGTTTAACATATTATAATTGGTTTGGCAGTGTAAAAGTCTCTTCTCTCAGAATAAGTAACTTTAACAGTTTTAATGTCAATATTTGGATGAAAAAGAATTTTTAGTTCTATTTTCAACTGAATTAAACTTGGAACCATTCTCAAGTTTCCTTCCTTTAAGTGACCTATAAAAGGAATTGCACTGTGTGCCAGTTTGCTTAGGACGGTCCCAGTTTACACCTGTTCTCTCCTGGCAGCCTTCAGAGGTTGGCATCTGTCCTGGATTTTTTTATATGAAGTGTTTCATTAACAGTTGCACTAAAATAAGTTAGGGTAAGTTTGGTAGGTCTCCACTTTGTACTTATAGCTCCCGACATGATTTCATTTTGTGTGGGATGCATGTGCAGCGAACACAGATCTCATCTGAAACGCAACCAGCAAGAATCCATCTTTCCCCTAAATTTTCAGACACACGATAGTTAACATTTCTCTTAAGAGCAGGGTGCGAGTCGCTCACTGACAAAACACAATGTGATCAAAAGGTCGCTGGTAGTGGTGGTGGGGGGGAGTATTTGACATGGCTGCTCCACTCACCCTTTGGTACAGAGGCCAGTGTTGTCGTGGCTCATTCTTTAGCACGTGAGATGCAGGAAGTAAGGTTTGTGGGGGAGACTTTAGAAACGATAGGTGAGGTGTATGTGAAGCATGTGCAGGAAATAGAGGCTGAGTAGTTTCGTCCTAGGGTGTGTAGAAGGTAGTCTGGGTTTTTTTTCTACAGTGGTATTGTCATTTATTGTGTAGTATAAACCTACAACTATTTATGTATTTTATTATTTTGTAGTTTTTAAAAACTTTGTGATAAATATTCCATCAACAAGGTGCTAAAAAAAAAGAAAATACATTTTTATTGATGAATGTGTAATTTGCACAAATTTTTGGTTCATTTGCCTTCCACTAGGGGGCCCGGAGTCACTGAAAACATACATTCAAAAAAGGAAGTAATATCCTGTGAAGAAGCAACATCTATTTCAGAAGTCAGTTATTTTAGATCTAAAGATGACAAAATCATACTTACAGATACAGAAAGTGTATTTTACACGCCATTGTGTCAAGCATGACTTTTCTTTTGATGACTTTTCTTTAAAACTAATTTTAGTCATTTTCAGTTCCAAGTTATGTGTGTGTGTATGTACACCCTGCAAATAGACTCCATTAAAAGAAGAACTTCACTGAACCAGTAAATGCTGACATTCTAAAAAGCATTTTAAAAGACATAAATTTTCTCTATAAAAGTAAGGGAGGAATTGAACAAATTAAAAAATTTTCCGATGCAAGAGTCACGTGTATCTTCTTCATCAGTGTATTCCTAGCACTATGCACAGTAATTGACACATAGTGGTACTCAGTGAATAGTTGTTGAAATACTGAATGAATGGAATAATAAAAGAGCTTAAGAAAAAGGGAAATGGATTATAAGGGCATTGCAGTGTCTGACAGAACCCCAGGAAAAGAATGACCATAGACCTTATGAATAACTTGAGTTATGGACTCAAACACTGCGAACTCTATCTCAGTTTCTTGTCTCTGTTCCTTAGCCTGTCTGTGTTACTCTCATGCTCTCCAAAAAGGTTTTTGCTTTCAACTGTTCTCCACGGTGGGAAAAATGACCGTGCATAGAAATTTGTTAAATAATTAAATGAAAGGACCGTTGTAGTAGACTTCATATTGGAAATCAGTACATTACTGGTGTATGCATTTTACTATTGCTTCCGAATTCATATGATAAGTTCACTTGAAGCTATAGAGAGAGATTCAGTAATGAAGAAATGAAACTTTGCTATGAAAATATGGTTAAGGTCCAAGATAATACATAGTTGAACTGAGATTTATGCTAATTGGGGTTGACATAGATAGAACATAATTATAAACTGTGCCTTTGGAAAGCTAGTAAAATGTCTCACCATTTGATTATGTACATAATGGTACACATATAAAAGTATTTTATTTTATTATTATTATTATTTTAAAGATTATATTTATTTATTTGACAGAGACCGACAGCCAGCGAGAGAGGGAACACAAGCAGGGGGAGTGGGAGAGGAAGAAGCAGGCTCCCAGTGGAGGAG
>NC_048226.1:70888142-70902297 GCF_002007445.2 Ailuropoda melanoleuca
ATCCCAGGACCCTGAGATCATGACCTGAGCTGAAGGCAGATGCTTAATGGCTGAGCCACCCAGGTGCCCCTCATATATGTTTTTAATCAACCTGAATTTAGTGTGGTTATAGCGAAATATAAGTTCAAGTTTATTCTTCCCATATAGTGAACCAGGGTTCGCAGCAGCAACTATTAAATAATCCATTTGCCCACTACTGGGTTTTAGGACTACCTGTTTATAACATATTTCTGTATGTAGTTGGGTCATTTTTGAGTTCTCTATTCTGTCCTATTGGTTTATTTATCCTGTGATAGTACCACACTATTGTTTTAAACATTCTTTGAGATTTTTTACAGAGGTGATACTGTGTCGTGTGTAAAAAAGACAGCATTATTTCTTACTTTTCTGTTTATAAGCAGCTTATTTCCATTTTTTTGGTACTATTTTGCTGACTGGTACCTCCACTATAATGTTAAATTGAAGTGGTAACAGTGACATCTTTACCTTTTTCCCAACCTTAGGGTGAATGCTTTGAATATTTTACAATCAAATGTGAAGTTATTTTTAGGATTTGCATAGATATCCTTTATGAAATTAAGGAAATCCTCTTCCAGTATTAGTTTGCTGAGAATTTTTTTTTTAAACCATGATTGGCTGTGGAATTTTGTCAATTGCTTTTTTCTGCCTTTATTGGGATGATGATATGATTTTTCTTTTTTAGTCTGTTTATATAATAAATCGTACTGTTCTTAAGTGTTGTACCAGCCTTGTGTTCCTGGGATACCCCTTTTGGTCATGGTGGTATTATTCTATTTATTTATTGCTGGATTTGATTTACTAATATTTTGTTAGAGAATTTTTAATTTATATTCATGGAGGGTATTGGTGTGTAATTTTTTTTCCTCGTAATATCATTGTTTTTGGTATCTGGGGAATGCTGGCCTCATAAGCTGGGTTAGGAAGTGATCTTCTATCTTCAGTTTTCTGCAAGAGTTTGTGTACAAGTGTTATCATTTCTTCTTTAAATGTTTGGTAGAATTTGCCTCTGATGCCAGGTGCCTGGAGTTTTTGTGTGGCTAGGTTTTTTAAAAATTATGAATTCGAATTTTATCAATAGATACAGAACGATTCAGGTTACTTATTCTTGAGCATATGGATAAAAAAATATCTAGTCTAGTTTTACAAGCCATGGCAGCTGTACTCATTCTGGGGCTGTCTCACTAATAATTTGAAAATCATTCTATTTTCCTCTTAAAAATGTTGGAGACAGAATAAAACATTTTAGTAGAATACTTTTTTCCAACTTAAACTTTTCCATGTTTCATACTGATCTACATCTTAGAACTATATTTTCTTCCAATTTCAACTCACATTTTTATCTGTTAGTATCTTTGGGATAATTTCAGTGACCATTCATTCCTCTCCACCTCTGGCTGGATTTGGTGACTTTTTACTTTTGACGCAGAGCCATTCAGTGATAGTTTATTTTCCCTTGACTTAAGGAAGTTTTGCCTTTTGTCCACTTGTTTTGTCCTCCTTATTCAAAGTCTTAGGAAGTTGTTACCCACATTTAGAGTATGACTTGACTATACTGGTCACTTTAGAACTAGTTGCTTTGCAGTCATACTTCAAATATTATAAGCCAATATCTGTTCTCCTAATCAGTGACATTTATGGACTCAGACTGTACTTGTTGCTTACTATTTCTTGAAAAAAAAAGTGTCTATAAATTCATAATCACTTTTAGGGCATCTCACCCATCTCTCCCCGTACCCTTTGGCTCTCCTTATATACACCAAGTGAAACAGTTCTGATATTGGTCAAGGATGTAATGAATAAAGGTTACAAAATTGGGCTGCCATACTAAGGTGGGCAAGGGTTGGTGAGTGTAGAAGTGTTTTAGATCTTTTAGTCAAGTAAATAAAGCGGTAATAAATGAAACTGATTTGAGGTAAATAACTGCTTCCATTTTTTTTTTTTCACTGTATACTTTCATCTGTTGTAGCTGATGTGATAAGACAGTTCTGGGATAAACAATTGGGTGGTATCCTTTTGAAGATGAGAGACTAAGGAACCAGCCACTGGCTTATCTTGCTGAATATTGAAGCTTAAGATTCAAGAATAGTCTTTTTAAGGCTCATACAAGATCTAGCATGTCTCACCAGTGTTAAAAAAAAATAGGGAGTTGGAGTCAAAGCTTTAAATAAAGTTAAAGATCTATTTTCCTGTTTGGTATCTTTAATTGTTTAAGGATTCAAGCATCTAAGTTTATCAATCCATAATAACATGAATAATGGTAGTCAGTATCATGGTGGGATCTGTGGGGGGGGGCGTCTCTGGGAGCTGAGAGCAGGAAAAGGGGACTTCAATCTTAGAGTCACAAGAAACTGAATTCTGCCAAAATCACATGAGCTTGGAAAGGACCCTGAGCTCCAAAGGAAGCGTGGTCTAGCTAATACCTTGATTATACCCTTTAAACCATGCTTGGGCTCCTGATCTTTAGAAACTGGAAGATAATAAATGTAAGTTTTTTTTTAAGCCACCATGATCGTGAGGATTTGTTTTGCAGCTATAATAGAGAATTAATACAACATATTTCAAAAAGAAAAGAAAAACTTAGTAAGGAAATTGGCATTATCTTACAATTTTGCAAATCCCTTATATGTCTGATTTAGTGGAAGACAGCTGGGTTCTTTTATCTCCTTCTGTATTCAGTATCTTGAGATAGCATACATAATTTAGCCTCTGGAAAACTCTACCCTAACTCCCATGAGAAAAGAGAGTCCAAAAGGCAAATAATATTTTAGTATTATTTGGACTGTAATTTTGACCTTGCAGATCCTCTGAAAGAGTCTTGGGGATCCCCCTGAGGTCATTAGACTATACTTTTGAGAATTGCTAGATTAGAGAACAAATTTTTACTAGTCTCTTACTCCATTATGAATAGAGTATTAAATTGTGTATACACAGAATTAGATAATCTAAACTACATGAAACTCTCAGCTTCTTTCCCTATTTTTCACTTGATTTCTGGTTTTGCCTTTGGGTTTGTCAATGTGGCTTATTTTCTCTGCTCCTCTTGATAAACAAATGCAAAAGATCTTTGTTGACTTTAGTTTCTAGGAGGAATAGGTAGGAATATGTTTAATACGTAGTGACTTGGGACAGGACTTTTCCAGAAGTGATCCTGGCATGTTTTGACTATAGCCTCTACCTATAAAAGTGCTGTAGCCATTGAGAGATTTAGTTTAAAACTCCGGTGGAGTTTGGGGTGCCTGGGTGGCTCAGTCGTTAAGCGTCTGCCTTTAGCTCAGGGCGTGATCCCAGGGTCCTGGAATCAAGCCCCACGTTGGGCTCCTCTGCTGGGAGCCTGCTTCTTCCTCTCCCCCTCCCCCTGCTTGTGTTCCCCCTCTCACTGTCTGTCTCTCTTTCTATCAAATAAATAAATAAAATCTTTAAAAAAAAAAAACTCCAGAGGAGTTTGTGAAGATTTTTTTTTAACTTATAAGAAATTTATAGAAATTGTCTCATTATTTTTAATTGTGTATGTCCACTTTTGCCTATGTGTATATGTGAGTGCATTACTTAATAATGGTACTGGTGCATACTTCTTGTAAGTGTTTTTGTTTTAAAATTGTGTGATCTCTTTTAACACTAGGAATCCTGAAGAAAGAGTTAGTCTCATGCATCTCAAGATAGCTTAATACATGATAAATTGTTACTGTCCAAAGATTTGGGATACAGTTGTTGTTAGGTACATTAATACAGATCATATGGATTTCTTCTTGAGTAATCTGTGGCTACTCTAGTTTTTTCAAACAAATAATGCAGCAAAAATAAATAGTGCAGAGAATAAAAATTGTTGTTTCCTATAACCAGCTGTTTATATTTCTGTGATATATACCTGAGAGATGCTTTGTATATATTATTTGACACCGTTGGAAGTTTTGAGGTATGATTTGGAGCCCTTTGTCTGGAAAGGTCTTTCAAGGTTGGTTTGAAGGTTATTGGTGGAACAGTTCTTACTGTGCTTACATAATTACACAGTGCTTGAACTGGAAAATTAAACTTAAGGGTGACTTCCCCTTCTCTACTGATACAAACCCCTTCTATTTTTTCTTTTCAGTTCTTCTTTCTTTTTATATATTTTCACTTGAGCATTTTTTTGTTTGTCAATTTCTTAGATGTTAGTTTTCAATTTATTTTTCCTCAGTAGTATTTTCAAATTCTTACTGAGTTTTCTGTATCCAATTGCTTTAACTATTTTAGTCTTCCTTTTCTCTGCACGAGAATTGGTTTGTGTTGATAGAGCAGAATTGACAAATTTTATTTACATTTCTCAGAAGAAGTTTCTATTTTTCATGGCTGTAAGACTACAGAATATATGTACTCGAACTTGTGGGGTAAAATTGTTTTGCACTTTTTAGATATATATCACCTTTGTGATATATATCTGAAATTTGCTTATGTAAACTATTTGACGTGGTTGAAAGTTTTGAGGCATGATTTAAAATCACTGTCTGGAAAGCGGTGAGAAACCTGTTTCTTATAGTCGACTTTGCTTAATAAGAATTAGAGTCATGTGAGTGGGGAAGGATTATTAAAATTTGATTTTTTTCATTAGAATATTGCCCTTTCCTACCTAAATGTATTTTGATCCAGTGCTTTGGTGGATCTTTGTGTTTTATTCCCTCAAAAAATATGAGATTTTGAAGTTATGTATATGTCCAAGCCTACATTGATCTTTTTATTTGTGTTTTCACATTATCCTTTTTTGCATTCCGGGGAGCCTTATAAAATTAGCTTACATTTAAAATGAGAGCATTTGTGAGAAGTTGCTGACTGACAGAGACATGGTAACACTGTGTAAGGAGCACTGGACTGTAAGGAGATGTGGATGCTCATTCTAACTTTGTCACCAATCACTTGGACCAAAAAAAAAAAAAATGCAGGTCACTTACTTTCCATAAAATGAGAGAGTTTAGATTTTGTTTTAAATGTGATAGGATGCCATTGTAGGGATTAAACATGGAAAGAACATAATATTATTAATGTTTTTGTATGGTCATTCTGTTGTGTGGAGAATGGTTGTAGAGGACAAGTATTGATGCATAGAGAAATGAGGAGGCGATTGAAGTAGTCTGCGAGAAATATTGGTAGCTTGAATTTGAATTGTGGTGGCGAGATGGGAATTTTGATGGATTTGTGTTCCATTTCAAAGGTAGAGTTGACAGAACCTACTGATTGATGTGGGTGGCAGAGTGTGAAAGAAAAACAGATATCAAGGGTAATTCCTGGATAAATCATGGTCTTGTTCCAAGATAGGAAAAACTGAGGAGAAACAGGTTTGGATGAGGAAATCAGAAATTTTGTTGGCCGTATATTTGAGATGACCTTTTGATTTCCATTTGCGGATGTCAAGTTGAGAGGCGGTTATATCAATTTGGAGTTCTAGGGGAAGATAAGGAAAAAGGTATAAATATACAAGGTATTTAAAGCTATGGATCTAAGTCACTTAGCGAGAGCATGTAGATTAAACAACAGAAGATCTTGAGGGAACTGGCAGTCTCAGTTGGTAGAGCATGCAACTCTTGAACTTGAGGTCGTGTGTTCAAGCCCTGTATTGGGTAGAGTTTACTTAAAAGAAAAAAATGAACAGAAATCTGTAACTTAGTCACAGTAGAACCTTGGACATTCCCAACATTCAGGGGTCTAAGACAGGAGTAAGAGCTAGCAAAAGACACTGAGAAAAAAATTGCCACTGAGCAAAAAGAAAATCAGGGGAATGTATTTAAAGAACAAAGAGGACAAAAAATGGTTAAAAGGCCATGGACAGCATAGCATCAGTATTAAATGCTGTGGAGGGAAGTCAAGTTAAGTTAAAGTTCATGTTAAGAAAAGAACAGAGACGAAGGTAATATAACACTGTATGTTAGCTAAGTGGAATTAAGAAATAAAACAAATGTAATAAAAGAGTAAAGAACAGAATTGTATTTGAATTTGGCAACATGGACGTCATTGGTGAGAGCAGTCTTGTTGGAGTATTAGAGATGAAATCGAGAAGAGGATGTAAAATGAGGAAGTAGACATGGCAACTATAGACAACTCCTTGAAGAAATTTTGTTGTGAAGAGGATCATAAAAATGGAGCAGTACCTAGGAAGAAATGTGGGATCAGAGGAGGTTCTTTTAAGATGGGAAATAGCATAGTACTAAAATCACTGGTGACTTGATTCACACATAAAATAAATGTTATTCTTATGGCAAATATCATTAGATATTAGATCTCTATCTTTTAGAGGCTTCTAAACTAGATTCAATAATAAAAAACCAGGTATTTTAGGAAGAAGCTTGTAAGGAAAAGGGAAAACCAGACAGAAAATTAATAGAATAGGTCTTGTTTGTTTTATACTTTCTTTTCCTTTCTACTTTCATATTTGGTGCTTAATCGCCTTCATTCATAAGTAGCTGGGTTCTCTGATTAATCTTGATCTCGGTTCATTTCTAAGGGCCAGGCATATCCAATTGTATTTTTAAGTTGGTAGCGTTGGATCAAGATACCTGTAGATTTGCATGAGTTTATTTGCAGAAGGTCCTCTGCTTTGGCTGAATCAAGACTAAAAATTTTGTTTGCATACCTTTCACCAAGGGAGGAAAGGGGGTAGATGAAGGAAACTTGGATGTCTGTTCTTGGTCTGTTTTCTTATGCTAGGTCTGGGTCTTATGGAGTGAATGATTTCAGGCCAAAAGAGCTCTTATCAGAATTGTTTTGAAGCACAGGGTCACAAATGGTAATTATTCAAATTCCAGATGACAGAATATATAACAGAGGGCTGATCATACCATTCTTCTTAAAACAGAGCCTTTTTTTGGCTTCTAGGCCACCACACTCTCCTGATTTCCCTCCTACTTCTGTGGTTGTTCCTCCTCTTTCTCCTTTGCTTGCTTCTTCTTTACCTGATGACTTAATGTGGAACTTAGTTCCCCTGTGTTCTATCTTAATATTTTCCCCCTCTTTTCATTTTGAACTCTCTTTGTGTAATCTCATTTACTTACTTGATTTGAAGTCGTTACTAACATGCTGATGCTTCCTGAATTTGTATCTTTAGAACTCTCTTCTAAACTTCAGAGTGACATGCCCAATTGCTTACTTACTTGCTTTTTTAGCTGTCTTGCATGCTTCTTAAATTCAACAACTCATCATCTTCCTTTTCCTTCTCCCTCAGTCTGCTCCTCCTTTAGCATTTTCTGTCTCAGCAAATTTTAAAACTATCTGCTTGGTTACTTAAGAGAGAAATCTGAGAGTCATTTTTGACTCCACTCTTGACCTTCATACACTACCTTCCATCCCTGTAGCAGATCAATCATTATGTCCTGTTGATTCAACATCTACCTTTTTAGTCCTTCTTTGTCTGCATTATACTGTAATCATTTTAATCCAAGCCAACAAATATGTTGCTTTGACTAATGCTTTAGCTTCTTAATTGATTTTCCTGCATCCATATGTAGTGAGATAATATCTTGGTGTATTTTTGATGTTTCCATTTGCTCATGATGTAATGAGTAGAAGGAAATTGCATGAAAGAAAGGAATTGTGGGGGCGCCTGGGTGGCTCAGTCGTTAAGCATCTGCCTTTGGCTCAGAGCATGATCCCAGCATTCTGGGATCGAGCCCCACATCAGGCTTCTCCGATGGGAGCCTGCTTCTTCCTCTCCCACTGCCCCTGCTTGTGTTCCCTCTCTTGCTAGCTGTCTCTCTCTCTGTCAAATAAATAGATGAGATCTTTAAAAAAAAAAAAAAGAAAGAAAGAAAGGAATTGGAAGAAGCAGGCTCATAGCGGAGGAGCCTGATGTGGGGCTCGATCCCACAACACCGGGATCACGCCCTGAGACGAAGGCAGATGCTTAACCGCTGTGCCACCCAGGCGCCCCTGGAAGATAGATTTTTTTTTAACAGCGCTCACTGCATTGAGTAATCAATTGCTTTGAGCAGTATTCAAATACATGATAATGATGACTATCTTTTGTTATAAAATTTGTGGAAAATGTACTTAATATCCTTCAAGTTTTTCCATTTACTGATTTTTAGTAATCTCTCTTGTACAGTGAAGAAATCTCTTGTTTTGTTTTGTTTCCAGATGTGATTTTTTCTTTGTAACTGAATGGGTGGCAGTGAATTTGCTGTACCAGCTGGCCACACAGGGGCATAATAGGACTGGAATTTATTCAGAATAGACATTAAAGACAGTCTTTCTCTCCCTTCCATATACATCTAATGAGATAGGCAGACTTCCATATTTCAAAGCAAGATTACAAAGAACTTAATAGACCAAAGGATATTTGGGTTTGTTGGTGTCTTCAGTTCCTAGGAAGGTAACCATATGATCTGGTTTGCCTGGAGTAGCCCCATTTAATGCCTGCCATCCTCCACTAATTATTGTTAGTACTTCTCAAAAGTGTTGCTATTTGATGATAAATTGCAGGGCCACTCTATAAAAATGAAATGTAAGGCTTGAAATTACCTAGGGCAAATGGATTCTTTTCTACTGACAAATTTTCACAGATCTTAAACATTAATATTGTTTATGTAAAATTCAATTTTGTGAAATAAAGGTTTAATTATTTAATGTCGTAGTATTTTTGGTAAGAAGTATTTAGCTCTTTATGTAGCATTTACTATTGCTTTGGTTTATAATGAAGCCATCAATTCATGTTCAGGGTTTTTGGCATAAACCTCTGTTATTCATCATGGCACATTAATGACTACTTTGACATTAAAAGAACAGCATGCTTACTTTTCATAGCTCTGAGAGCGCAGTCTGCACAGTATGCATTGTTTGGAGTTGGTATGATCATAGCACAATTGATTTTTCATTATAGGAACATTTTTTTATGAACCGTCTTTATTCTGAAGTGTCAAGCATCCAGTAGTCTGATACACACGTGCACATATGTACACAAACACACACATGCACATGTGTGTGCATTTATTTAACCTTGTTAAATATATATACTAAGTATTATAAAACTAATAATTATATATTATAGATATAAAAGCTAATCTTAACAGTTGTCTATGTTTATTTAGAATCAAAATGACTTTTGATTCATGAATGTGTAGCACATTTATTTTTACTAGAATATTTACTGTGGACCTTAGCTATATACCACAATTATCAGTACAGATACTTACTCTGACACTGATATCCAGTTTTTAAATATTTTCTTTTTGGGAACATTTTTATAAAACTACTGTTTTTGTTGATGACTGAGAGGTAAATGTTAGCTGTACTTTTTTATTAAGTTTTATGTGTTCGTGAAGGATCTTAGAAAACTCATGGTAGTTATTGGTAAACTTTCTGTTTAATGCCGGCACTATTCACCAATTAGTAAAATGAATTCATTTCATATATGCTTTGAGCTATCATATTCAAATTCACTTATCAGTTACACAAAAAGATTCATGTGTATGACAAAAGAATTCCCAGAACTGATACATAATTTAAGATAAGCTTCTGAATTTGAGTTTTAAATATCTCAGAAATGTGTGAACACTTCTATTTGGGCAAAATGGGAAAAGCCATTGAACATGGCTTTCTTTCTCCTAATGTTTTTCAAACTATGCTTTTTGTTTGTTTTTTGTTTTTTTCCAGAAAATACTTCCTTCAGGATGTACCTCAGTAGGTAAAGCAGGTAAAAGTGGAGCAGCTCTGATTTCGAAAGTGGGACATGGGACCCACATTAGGTTCTAGAAACAATTTTCAGCTGCTTACTTAAAATCAAACTCAGGACTTGTCATTTCAACTCCTTTAAACTTTCCACCTCACGGTGTGACCTTTGAAATGTCAGAGATAGAGGTAATGGAAAATAGCAAGGAGAGCTGCCATGTTTCGTCAAGAATTGATCTGTGTCTGACTTTTCTATCAGTATCGTGTTAACTTTATGTTGTGTACTGTTGAACATGGAACTCGGGTTCGTATCTCAGGTCTGCTACTTACTGGCTGTGTGATATTAGTAAGATCACTATACTGTGAGTTCTTGAGTTAAGAGGACTATATATTTATTAACCTCAGAATTCCAACACTTATCATATCCCTCATGCTTCTTTCTAGTCAATACTGGCTTCTCCCAACCTCCAGAACCAAATATTATTCTGCTTTTTTCTCCCTCAGCATAGATTAGCTGTTTAGTTTTAGAACACAGACCATTTTAAAAAGGGGTTGTTCATTTTAAATTCCCACCAGGTGTGTTTGAGAGTTTTGGTGGTTCCACACAGTATACAACCTTTGATGATATGTTTTTTTAATTTTTGTCATTCTGGTGAGTGTATAATAGCATTTCCTTTTGATATTATTTTGTATTTGCCTGATACAAATGTTCATATGTTCATTGACCAGTTATACATCTTCCTTTGTGAAGTGTCTATTCAATTTTTTTAAAAATTAGATTTTGTTTTTCTTAATGAATTGTGGAAATTTTTTTTTAATCTACCTGGATATCAGTCATTTGTCAGATATATACTCTATGAATATTTTCTCCCAGTCTGTGGTTTGCCTGTTCTCTCTCTTTTTTTTTTTTTTTGCTTGTTCATTTTCTTAATAATGCCTTTAGATGAGCAGAAGTTTAAATTTTGATGAAATATAATTTATTAATTTTTTCTTTTTTAAAATTATTATATGTTAGTCACCATATAGCAATTTTTTTTCTCTTAGGGTTTTTATTTTCTGTGTGCTGTCTACAAATCCTTTGCCGATCCCTAAGTCATGAAACTATCCTCTTATGTATCTCCTAGAAGAGTATTTATTTATGGTTACTTCTCTGTTGAGATTTCCTATCTTTTACTTATGAGCATATTACCTTCATTTCTTTTAATAGAGTTATCATACTCTAGCTTTGAAATTCTTTTCTGGTAATTTTAACCTCCAAGTTATCTCTTGATCAGTCTCTATTGATTCTTTTTTCTCTTGAGCATGGGTCATGTTTCCTGTTTCTTAATATATAGAGTAATCTTAAATTTTATCTTGGACATGTTTAACAATACTGTATAGAGACTTTGAAATCTGTTTTGAAGAGTGCTGATTATTTTTAAAGCAGAAATTTAACTTGGCTGAACTTGAGCGACAGACTTTGTTTCTCTTGAGGTATAGCAGCTGAAATTTTAGTTTAATTATTTTAATTTTAGCTGAGCTGTTTGAAGTCTTTCTGTGCATGCATGAGATTTGGCAGTGTTTATTATTCACAGAAATTTCTTTTTCCTTCCTATAGCTTTCTTTTTGTCATTTTCCCCTCACTTTCCACCTTCTGTATTTGCTCAAGCTCTTTTCTCTGGTTTTTCAAGTTAGTAAGATTCTGAATTTTCTAACATACATTTAGCCTGCAAGCACCGAATGGATTTGGTTGAGTCATAAAAATGGGAAGTGCACCTAAGTCATTCCTTTCTTCAAATGTTAGTTACACCACAGTGTGTGTCTTCTTTTTGTTACTTTCTAGGGCCTTCAAATAGTTATTTGTTCATATTTTGCCCAGAACTTTTTATCTTTGGGAGGGTTAGTTTGATGGGAGTTCCTTAGCCATTATCCAAAGAAGAATCAATTCTGTAACGTTTTAAATTGTATTTATTAAACACTGTGCTGCCAGAAATTATATTTGTAGTTTCTTTTGCAATCCCAACTTCATTGTTTGTAATATGTTCTGTTTTTCCAAATATCATTGGATAGCCGGTTGTCCAGTGGCTAATTTGGGGACTTCATGTTCTAATTAAATTAATATTGTATCATCAGAATATATAGAGAATACATAACTTTCAGTCCTCTTTCTTTGCTGTTCTATCTCATCCGTATTTTAATGACTTTTGCTAATGTTAATATATGAGCAACATATGCACAGGCCTTCTTCACAGAAAACAGAAGTTTGGTGTTTCTGATCTATCAGTAAAAGAAAAGGTCTGTTCACATACAATGAAGAGACAAAAGCCATCGTATTTATTCCTCATCTCTTAGGTGGGCATCCATTTCAAAGATAATTTCCATGTGGATTTTTTAAAGGAAATTTGATGATGTCTTTGACGGGAATGATAAACTAAAGATGAAATCCCACTTTGTGAGAGTAGTCACTGGTTCTTCAACTGGTGCCGATCACGGGATAAGGCATAAAATGTGTGTGCTGAAAATTTGGTAATTACTTGTAATAGTGGCCCATCTTTTAAATTAGTAAATTTTTAGAAGGCCACATGTATTTTTTGCAATGAATTTTTGAACATTAAATTTTGAACATTTTTGGGGGGTCTTGTGGGGTTATATTTTAATTCTGAAAGAAAATGCTGTGTACGTAAAATAGGATACACTACCTCTTCTCTAGAAACTGAACAGCTTGTTATGAAACTATATGCACAAATATAAATCTGGTGATGAAAATACACTTAAGAGCAATAGTGCTTCAAAGAATATTACCATGTTTCCCATGAAGCCCACGAAGCTAAAGAAATGTTCGCTGTAGCGTTTACCATTGGTGTTGCAACAAATATATAGATTAGCAGTTTCAGTGAAAAGTGGTACCACAATTAGATGCAGTCCAAAGATTATGTGGAGTTCTTCACCTGTGTGAGCATTCATCTTTTTAAATTTTATTTTATTATTTTTTTAAGCAATCTCTACACCCAACATGGGACTTGAACTCGCCCCTGAGATCAAGAGTTGCATGCTCTACTAACTGAGCCAGCCAGATGCCCCATACATGAGTATTAGTCTTTCAATTGTCTTTTTAAAGTTACTTTTGTTTATGTTGGCGTATGTCAAAAAGATTCATGGCGCTCCTGGTTCCCTCAGTTGGTTGAGTGTCTGACTCTTGATCTCAGCTCAGGTCTTGATTTCAGAGTCCTGAGTTCAAGCCCTGCGTTGGGCTCCACACTGGGTGTGGAGACTACTTAAAAAAAAAAAAGATTTATTACTTTATAAAACACTTAATGTGAGTGCATCGTGTATTAGTTGTCTATCACCACAAATTTAGTGGGTTAAAACAATACCCAGTTTTATCTTGCAGTTCTGTAGGTCAGAATTCTAGGCAGAGCCATCTGAGTTCTCTGCCCAGGGTTTCAGAAAGCTGGATCATAGTGTCAGCTAGATGGGCTCTTATCTGGAAGATCCTGGGAAGAATCTACATCCAAGTGTATTAAGATTGTTGGCAGAACCCAGTTCTTTGTAGTTGTGGACTGAGGGCCCTATTTCCTTACTGGCTGTCAGCTGGGGGCTCCTGTCAGCAGCTACATGCCTCTAGTATTCCTTGGCTCATGGTTCTATTTTCATTTTTATTTTTAAAGTAACTAATTTTTAAATTGAGACATAATGGACATATAACATTTAATTAGTTGTAGGTATACAACATAGTGGTTTGATGTATGTATATATTGCAAAATGATTATAATAAATAAGTTTAGTTTAACATCCATCACCACACTTAGTTACATTTTTTTTTTATCTTGGTGAGAATTTTTTTTTAATCTATTTTCCTAGCAACTTTGAAATATATGATTGTTAACTGCAGTCACCATGCTATGCATTACACTTAGTAGGTTGTTTCCGTGTCTTGGCTATTATAAATAATGCTGCTATGAACATGGGGTGCAGAAGTCATTTTGAGTTGGTGCTTTCATTTCCTTTGGCTATATTCCTAGATGTGGAATTGCTGGATCACAAGGTAGTTTTATTTTTAATGTTTTGACGATCCTCTATGCTGTTTTCCATAGTGGCTGCACCAATTGACATTCCCACCAACAGTGTACACAGGTTCCCTTTTCTCCACATCCTTGCCAGCATTTGTTATCTCTTGTCTTTTTGATGATAGTCATTATAACAGGCATTAGGTGATATTTTATTGTGGTTTTAATTTGCATTTCCCTAATGACTAGTGATGTTGAGCATCTTTTCATATACTTGTTGGCCTTTCATGTATCATCTTTGGAAAAAATATCCACTCAGAACCTTTGCCCATTTTTTAACTGGGTTATTTTTTTGCTATAGAGTTGTATGGATTCTTATATATTTTGGTTGTTGACCTCTTATTGGATATATGGTTAGCATTTCTGGTAAGGCAGGTCTGGTGGTAATGGACTCTCCCCACCTTTATGTGTTTGGGAAAGTCTTTGTCCCTCTTTCATTTTATTTTATTTTATTTTATTTT
>NC_048226.1:70902397-70940897 GCF_002007445.2 Ailuropoda melanoleuca
TTTTTAAAAGATTTTATTTATTTGACAAAGAGAGATAGCCAGCTAGAGAGGGAACACAAGCAGGGGAGTGGGAGAGGAAGAAGCAGGCTCCCAGCGGAAGAGCCTGATGTGGGGCTCGATCCCAGAATGTTGGGATCATGCCCTGAGCCGCAGGCAGACGCTTAACGCCTGCGCTACCCAGGCACCCCTTCTCTAAATCTCTTATCCAGCTTTACATTTTGCCCTCTTTGACCCAGCACTTTTAGGATTTACTGCCAGTCGGACTCTCCCAGTTCCTATTGGTATGTGTTAGCCAGGTTCTGTTTTGGTGTATAATCTCTTTTCATCCCTAGCAAGCCTAGCACTTTCTTAGTTGGGTTATGTTAAGATTTGACCTTGTAGATCAGTTTGCCAAGAGGAGAGGTGGAAGCAGATCCCTAGGGAGGCCAGTATAATCTTCCAAGGCACCTAGCTCATTTGGGCCTTTGGCATAATCTTCAATCAAGGGGGTCCTCCATCATCCAATAAGTGGAGGTGGGGCTAGTTTACTGCCATAGACCTAGGAGATTCAGGGGGATCTGAGTCTCAAGGACCTCTTGTGTATCCACCCAAGTGGTCCCATCTCAAGTCTCGTGTTCTTATTGCTGCTCTGCTAGGGCTCTCCTTTTGTCATAGATTTGCCTAGGCTGAGAATTTAGCCTTTTTTGAAGTTCTTTTACCTTAATCATTAAATTCTGTAACTTAATTATATTTATTAGTCTTTAACTCTGTCTTCCTTCTGGCTTTATGAGAAGAGGGCCCTTTAAATGAGAACAGGGAGGCTCTTTGACCCTCACACTTTGCTTTATATTGATGACTGAGAACCTGAGCCTGTCATTTTTAAATTTCCAATGTATCCGTCTGGCATATAGCAACAACCGTCCAATTCCAATCCTTACAATGACTCTTTCTCCTATACTTCTCAAATGACAGAGATATTGCATGATCCAGTGTATCCTTTCTACTTATAACCCATCCTATTTCACTATGGGTCAAAATCTTAACTGAATTACCACTGCATGTCAGGGACCATCAATATTCCACTTATACCAATAATAAGTTACTCATTTCTGGTTGGCCAGGGAGTTATCCAACTTCAAAATCTCTTTGGGTCTGTCTCTTGGGCTCACTCCTGGTATTGTCTTAGGTCCAGTTTATTAGAAGCAGAGCCTGAGACAAGGATTTCTGGGTATATGATTTATTGAAGGACTGTTCCTCAGCAAAAACCTTTAAGGGGGTATTGGAAGCAGGATAGGGAAGGGGAAAGAGCTGAAGGATTGGTCTCAGGTAAAGTCTAGCTATGGCTTGATCCTGGATGTATGGATGGATGGGAAGGTGTGTGTTGAGGGGCTTGTATCTTAAGTGTAAATCACAAGGTAGTGTTTTGTCTTTTGAGGCAAGAGTGGAAGACTTTGATGTCCCATATCGGTAAGTCCTGGGCTCTGGGCCATGCTTGGGGAGGGAACGGCAGTGCTCCTTTCCAGGGGAGGTTACTCCTGTTAGTTGAGGAGGACAGTTCCCTGATGGGAGGAAGTGCATGCCATTATAGCAGCCAACACTCATGGCAGCTGAAGGGAGGATTCATCAACCTGGTAAAGGGGATCTGGGAAGGACATGAACAGTGTCTACCATAAGGAGAAACAAAAATTATGTATATCTCCTTGGAATAAAGAGACTTAGGAACTGTCTATAGATTTCAGTGTTTTACCATATCATAAAAATTAGCTGTTTGGGGGGCACCTGGGTGGCTCAGTTGGTTAAACGCCTGACTCTTGGTTTCGGCTGGGATGGAGGCCCACGGGCTTTGCGCTCAGTGTGAGTCTGCTTCTCCCTCTCCCTCCCTCTCTGCTCCTTACCCAGCTCATGCACGCATGTGCATGCACTCTCAAATAAAATCTTTAAAGAAAATTAACTGTTTTATCTAAAGAAAGAGGAATCTCTATATTTCATAAAGTAGTGAGAAAAAATGTTGCAAAGGAAAATGATCTAAATATAAGTGTTCACATATCTTTGCTAAAGAGGATGAATGTAGAAAAAGACAAGTATTGAATGGATTGCATACTGCAAAGACAGCAATAGTTTAATATTGGGAAATTTACCAGTATTTTATCTAATAGGGAATTAACATTTTTTTCACTCATTTTTCTAGAAATTTTTCTTTATACTTGAAGATAACTCACTGATGATGTGTTCACTCTTTAAATGTATTTATTCAATACATACATATGACCGCATACTACACAACTGGAAAAATTTCCAAGATTTGTATCTGTAACTTCTATTTGTAGAGCAAGAGAATAAAATACAATCACATTTTAAGAAAACATTTTAAAGAAATGGGTATATAATTTTAAAATATAGCATATACTTAGGTATTGATAATAAATTGTCAACAAAATTCTCATTCCATTGCACTTGGGGTCCCCAAGTCATTGACAGCTCGGTAGATTTCCTCTGGTGCTTGTACCATATGGAGTCCTGTTACAGTGGCTGCTAAGTGCACTGTCGTGGAGGAAGGATCATCTTCCAGTGTCGCTCCTTGGGGCCTCTTTAGTTCTCCAATGAATGCCAAAGACCAAATGCCCTGGTTTTTGGTTGAGGGTGAAGGAACCAGGAGCACCCTATTCTGATGTTTTTATCTTTTGTAACCATCTTTTCTTTTTGCATAACTATGACTTTCTAATTTTACCTTACATGTATATTTTCTGTTAACACCTCTAAGGGAGCAGAGCTAAGGAAGTAGGCTTGGAGTTTAGTAGGTAAGTCATATATGTTTAATGTGAGTGATTGAAATGTACTGGATCTGCCCGCTTGCACATGATCTTCTTATCTGAAAGTATATTTAGAATCCTATATTTTTTCTTATCTAGCATCTACTGCTGGATAAGCAGTTAATTCTTGAGTATAAAGTGTATTAATGATATAATCTTCTATATTAAATCTGTGATGTCTTTGAGTGGGGCAAGATTTTGGTAACTTAGATAAATGTTAAAGAACATTCTAGTTATTTATTCACTGTATCAGAATTTGGGAAAATCAATTTCTAAACTCTCGTTATACTTTATAGTTTTACATTATAAATTGTTTGCTGTCATATCTGATGTGAATTTTGGCATTTAGGCATGAAGGGAAAAGTGCCTAGAGAACACCTCCTAAAACTTAAAAAAGCTTCCTTCTTTATGAGGTAATATAGTAGATTAAGAAGGAAATAAAAAGTGCGTAGTCGCAGTCAATAGTTATAGGTCAGTTTTCTTATTGATAGTTTTTAGAGCCAGGGAAATTGGTTTTAAAATGGTTGTGAATTTTCTATTGGTGTGTGTAAAATATTTGAAATAAGAATTACAGGCTATTTGTTATCTGTTTCATTAATTATCTGTAAAGTTGCCCTATAATTTTGACAATCCAAAAATATTTATAATGACCATAAAGTAAAAAAAAATCAGTTGAATATGTTTTCTTCATGTTCAGAATATAGTTTGATTTCAATATTATTTCATTTGCTAGCCATAGCCAATTATGTGTGTGTATGTGTGTATGTGCCTATGTGTATACAGTGCTTGTGTGTATGTACGTACATAAACATGCAACCCAAAAGCTGAAAATTCAAAGGATGACATATATTTGATCTTAAATAAATAAAACCAGAGAAATTATTTACAGTGATGTCCAAAATGGGACTTCATAATATAGCATTTCATTTTCTGTGTCTAGTATTGATTGTACTGTAGGGACAAATAAAACATGAAAATGTAATTGTGTTTTTAGGAAAATCATTAATTATTTCATGATTCAGCACCATGAAGAGTCAAGAAACATCAGAGGCATCTAGATTGTAGCTCCCTATCTTTCCTGCTTAGTTGCTGCAAGTAATATTCAGGCAGATGGTTATCGAGTGTATTTAGGGCAGTCTTCTACTGCGGTTTCTATAGCCTTCCCCCTCACTCCAAGATAGGATAGATACTAAGGACTTTTAACCCCCAAAACATTATTTTTGAGACTGAAAAGGTGTTTTTGGCAATAAGACAGTGGTTGCAACTTCCAGCAAGACTGGATCTGTGTGTTCCTTACCGCATAGTAGCTGGTTTGCATGAGCGGAATCAGCATTAATAGAACTGAGCAACACAGCCGCTGGTAAACAGAAGAGAGCATGAAAGTAATAGCAGTGGACTCACATGGGGAGTTGGGGATAATTTTAGCACTTTGGCTATCAGTGAATGAAATACATGCAAAAAAAGAAAAAAAGGAAATATGCACAAAAATATTTATTTGAATTTTGAAAGATCATAGGTAATGTTACGTTAGTAACATTTAATTTTGTAGTTTACAAAATACTCTTACATACAAGTTTTAATTTACTAACATGGCACATAATAAGTACAAAACTGTATTTTATGTGTGACTGCTTGCATTGGAAGGGCATTCCAAAATATTTTTTATTCAGAAGAAGTTGTCATGTCTATTTCCCAACAATAATTTTCAGTTGTAACTGATTAATTTGTTAGGACAAGTTCATATGGCAGTTTGAAAAGAAGAGATAAAAGGCATAAAAGAGGGCACAAGAAAAGAAGAAGGTTGAAGACCGTTCGCAGCTTATCAGTATATGTCTGAAAGCATTCATTTTTAAATAACCAGAACACTGATTCTACTTAATGACAAACATGGTGTTTATCTAATGCTAGCTACAATAAACAGCAGTTAAATATTTCCATTAATTATTTGATTTGCCATCTTTGGCAAATAGTATGGATAAAGCAGGTCTCTCTCTTTTTTTTTTTTTTAAAAAGTATTTGAGTATGTTGACACAAAATGTTACATTAGTTTCAGGTGCACAAAATAATGATTCCACAAATTTATATATTATGCTATACTTAACCACAAGCATATCTACCATCTGTCACCATATGACACTATTACAATATCACGACTATATTCCTTATGCTGTACCTTTTATTCCTGTGATTTATTCATTCCATAATTGGAAGCCCGTATCTCCCACTCTTCTTCACCCATTTTGCCTCTCCTTCCATCCCCCTCCCCTCTGGCAACCATCAGTTTATTCCCTGTGTTTATAGGTCTGATTTTACTTTTTTGTTTGTTTGTTTGTTTTTTAAAAAATTCAACATATGAGTGACATCATATGGTATTTATTTTTCTCAGTCCGACTGACATTGCTTACATAATACCCTCTAGGTCCATCCATGTTGTCCTTTTTTATGGCTGTATAATATTCCATTGTACATACATACCAGGTCTTCCTTATCCATTTGTCCATTGACAGACATTTAGGTTGCTTCCATATCTTGGCTATTGTAAGTAATGCTGCAGTAAACATAGTTCTTTTCATTTTTTTTTTAAAGATTTTATTTATTTATTGGACAGAGACAGCCAGCGAGAGAGGGAACACAAGCAGGGGAAGTGGGAGAGGAAGAAGCAGGCTCCTAGTGGAGGAGCCTGATGTGGGGCTTGATCCCAGAATGCTGGGATCATGCCCTGAGCTGAAAGCAGATGCTTAACGACTGCACCACCCAGGTGCCCCAACATAATTCTTATCAAATTAGTATTTTCTTTTTCTTTGGATGAATACCCGGTAGTGGAATTATTGGATCACATGGTATTTTTATTTTTGATTTTTTGAGGAACCTCCGTTCTGTTTACATTCCCACCAACAGTGAGTGAGGGTTCCCTTTTCTCCACCTCCTTGCCAACCCTTGTTTTTTCGTGTCCTTTTTATTTTAGCCATTCTTACAGGTGCAAGGTGATAGCTCATTGTGGTTTTGATTTGCATTTTCCTGATGATTAGTGACGTTGAGCACCTTTTCCTGTTTCTGTTGGCCATCTGTAGGACTTCTTTTGAAAAATGTCTGCTTCTTCTGCCCATTTTTTAATAGGATTGTTTGTTTTTGTGGTGTTGAGTTGTGTAAGTTCTTTATATATTTTGGAGATCAATCTCTAAATCAGGTCTCTTTAAAAAGCTTTCCAAAGAAGTTTAAGCTAGGTTTTTCCCCCTTTCGATACTCATATAATAGGTGGAGACATTCAGTATCATTACATTAACCTTTGAGTTTTTTCTCCTCCAAATCTGCAGATGTCTTCAGGGAAGTTTGATAATAGCTAACAGAGTACTTTATACTGTTGTATGGTATAAAATTTTACTCAAGGGAATTCATGAGTATAGATTCTGTTACCAAAGTTGATAGGTAAAGAAATCAGGTAAGGAGTTACTTATTAATATATGAGTCCAGGCTTACAAATACTTGCAGCATTTAATGAAGACTCAGAGAACATAGCTAGTGCCTCAGAATCTTTGACTGAAACATTTTCTGATTTTGAAATGGATAGAATAAGACACTTCCAATTGGTTAAAATGCTTTTTTAAATTGTGTATAACCATGATTACTTCTCTTCATATGTGTCATTATTCTTAAACAACTTTTTGTTCATGTGCATTATAATAAAATTGTTGCTCAACATTTAACTTAATATTTAATATAATATTTATTTTAAAGATCTTCATTTACTAGTTTTTTTGAGTTATGAATCTTAAATTTTGCTTTGGGATATGTAGGTTTATTTGAAGAGTTATATTTATATGAAATTGTGTATTTTGGCCTTTATTTTCACTTCACAGTATTTGAGGATCATCAATTTCCCACCTAAATGTCTGAATATTTACTTTTTTATTTTTATTTTTTATTTATTTATTTTTTAAAGATTTTATTTATTTATTTGACAGAGATAGAGACAGCCAGCGAGAGGGAACACAAGCAGGGAGGAGTGGGAGAGGAAGAAGCAGGCTCATAGCAGAGGAGCCTTGATGTGGGGCTCGATCCTGTAACACTGGGATCACGCCCTGAGCCGAAGGCAGACGCTTAACCGCTGTGCCACCCAGGCGCCCCTATTTACTTTTTAAAATTTTACTATAAAATTACTATTTTGATACTCTGTTCAACTTATTATGTTTAGAATTACACTAACTGGGAAAACAAAATAATCAACAGATCACAAGGTTGTGCAGATACTCTTTGCAACCTTACTGATCTCACTATAGATTCTTCCTTACTATAGAAGCTGCAGAATGAAAAGCTCACCTTTTCTTTGTAGCTTCAGGCAGCCTTGTGACTCAGTTCTGGAGAAAGAGAAAACTGTCTATTAGTGCAGCATCTCAGGCTTCTCCCTTTTTCCTTCTTGGCACATGCAAGAAATGCCTGAGCTGCAGTATCCAAAGTCGAGGAGTGTTGACCACCACGTTACAGAGTCTGGTGCCTTGTCGGCGTCATTTAGTGCTGGACCAGTCCTGGACTAACATCTTGTTGTGCAAGACAGATAAATACTTCTCCTGTTAAAAATGCTGTTTGATGGATTTTCTGGGACTTGTAGCCAGAGGCAGTCTCAACTGATTATTAGCTTTTAGAGATGAGCTTCAAAAACATTTGCAGGTTATTGCTAAAACAGGCATGAAACATTGTCCTGGCTAGGCTTGTATAACCTTCTTATGTATATTCTCAGAAAACAGTAAAAAAAATACAGTGAATACTACTTTATTAATGTTTTTAATTCCACCCAGGTCTCTCTTGATGCTGCAGGAGGAAATTAAGATATGTATGAAGGAATAAAAACTGAGTGAAACAGAATCTATAAATTATTTGGTACTGCTTATAATAACTTTTTACTAATATATACTTTCTGATTTTAATTTTTAAAGATTAAGGGTTTATTTTGCCTTTATAACTTTTTAGTTAAGTTAGACTCTGCTCTAATTTTTTGAATGAAATTATTTTATACATTAAAAATAGTATTAAGAAAGTAACCATATAGGCTTACTAACTAAAATATTACTACATTAAGCTAGATCTACATACTGCTATTTAAAAAAATTTTTTAAAGCTTTTTGTTTATTTAACAGAAAGAGAGAGAGCACAAGCAGGGGGAGTGGTAGAGGGAGAGGGAGAAGTAGGCTTTCCGCTGAGCAGGAGCCCAATGTGGGGCTCAATCCCAGGACTCTGGGATCATGACCTGAGCCAAAGGCAGATGCTTAACTGACTGAGCCACCCAGGTGCCCCCGTATACTGCTATTTCATGAGAAAAGTTAGAACTGAAAATTTTCAATGCTTGTTGATAGTCTGTATAAAAAAAAATCTGTTACTTTCACAAAAATCTACCAATTTCTAGTATTTCATTCAGGTTTCAAGAAACCTAGCCAATATATGAAAACTAAAAAAGAAAAACTACAACGAGTTATTAGGAAAGCTTAAATATAATCTTTTTTTTTAATTTTTGAGGAGTCAGAAAGTTGTATATTTTATTCAGAAATTACTTCTATTAAAATCCTTTTAGGGGCGCCTGGGTGGCACAGCGGTTGAGCGTCTGCCTTCGGCTCAGGGCGTGATCCCGGCGTTATGGGATCGAGCCCCACGTCAGGCTCCTCCGCTATGAGCCTGCTTCTTCCTCTCCCACTCCTCCCTGCTTGTGTTCCCTCTCTCGCTGGCTGTCTCTGTCTCTGTCGAATAAAAAAATTAAAAAAAAAAAATAAAATCCTTTTAGTATAGATTTATATTAGGAAAATAAGTAACATTCGTACATTATGTATGTGTATATTCTTATATGAAATATTATTGATGGACAAAGAGTACCTTAGAAAAACCCAAATAATATAATAACTCTTTTCACATTTGTATAATTATACTTGGCTACTAGAAGACCAAGAAATTCAAGATCCTATTTATTATTTCATGACAGCCAGGAGAATATTAGTTTATAAAATTGCTAAATTTCAGCCCCATAGTAGGAAGTGCAGAAACCTTTGAACAAATGAAAATTGCTGCTGCTATTATTATGTTTATAATTATTAGTTAATGTTATTTAACCAACTTTCTTTAGATTGTGTCATGTATTTATAAAAACTGATTTTGGTAGTGGTCACTGGATCCTTTTTACCTTTATTCAATCATAAAGGAAAATGCTCTTTATCTTTTTAATTTTAAAGTAAAATAGTGGACTTTCCAAGTTGCTTGAATGTTGGTATGCAGAAAAGCATTGGATTGTCACATAAAATTAGCAGAATTAAGTTAGGAAGACCTTAGCTTAGAGATAGCTGGACTTACCTTAACTCAGAACCTGGTTGCCTAAAGTTATCATGATACATCTCTCCTAGCTGGATAGTGTGGTAAAAATTCACAACAATGTATATAATATTATAGGGTTATCATTTACAGCAATATAATATAAGTGTTATACGATTATGGTAGGGTAGAACTAGAGGGGATCTTAATTATCTACTTTGAATCATGCATTTTACAGAGAAGGAAAAATAGAAGCCATCTACAAGGGTATTTTTGTCATTCATACACATGTATGAATGGGTTCAACCTGAGTGGTTCCTTATAATATACAGTTGAAATAGATAATCGTGGTTTGAAGAAAATTCTCGGTATTGAATAACTTAGATAAGTACTACAAATAATAACTTGGGATGACCTGAGACACTAAGTACTTGTAATAGGATATGGAGTGGGTCTTTTCCTGTTGCTTTGGAATTATAGACTGAAGCCTAATGTGGACCAAAAAAAAAAAAAAAAAGCATTAAGTACCCCATCCTTAAATGAAGGCTTGGAAATAATTAAGACCCAGCACTTCTCTCAAGATTTTCTAAATGTAGATTAACTGATAGCTACCTTCAGCCAACAACCCCAGTGGAATCTTCACTTTTCAAAAGAGGACTGGAGAGAGAGAAGGGGAAAGAGAGCAACTTGAATAATTAGTCTGGAGCCTAGTGGGGAGTGCAGTGGCCTTTTCTTCTCTTCTCCACACTTTGGGAAGCAATATATTATCCCCCTCTACCAAAAACTAAGTGAAGGGAATCTCTGAATTATTTGAAGTGATTGGAGGTTCTAACAGGAAGGGGATAATAACATTCCATTCCCTGGTTAGCTAACTTCCTAGGTAATAGAGTTATTGGTCTATCCATCCTGTGTCTATTTCAACAGAGGAGAAGATAATTGGGAAGAAAGTGGGAGTAGGGGATGTGTGGGCAGAGGACAGCCTGTATTTCCATGTGTGGGGTGGAAAGGAATGTATAAGTGTATTATTCAGGATTGGCAAGGTTGTGTAGCCGTAACAAGCAACTCTAAAACCCCAGTGATTCATATTTAAAAAAAAGTTTACTTTTTGCTCTTGTATAGTGTGGTATATTGTGGTGCTGTGGGTAAGGGTCACTCTTCACAGGAATCACCTCCCATGTTGTTTAGCTATACTAACGCTATCATCTTGCAGCTGCACAATCTGGTATGTGTGCACAGAGAAAGGGAGATGGGAGATTTGAGCATGGGTCTTTTACACCTCCACTCACAAATGATATACTTTTCCTCGTAGCTCACTGGACAGTACCTATCATTTGGCCTCTTCCATCTGGAAGGGGGATGAGAAGTATAGTCTTCTGGGTGCCCAGATGGGGAGAAAATTTTGATATCATAGGACTGTAGCAATATCTATCACAACTAATTTCCTATAAGTAAATTGACATCATTGAAGGTGTCTATAGTTGAGCTAATCTAGAGGTCATTATGGAATTGGCAAGGTGGATTCAACAGAGCGTAGTTGATTGAATGTACTGAGTAGAGAAAAATAATATTTTCATATTTATTCTCTGGCAAGCTGAGACAGCTCACTAAACTGAACACATAAAGGAATGTATTGTAAGAATATGGGCTCTGGGCTCACATTCAGGCTCTGTCACTCCCTATCCTATGGGGATAATGATAATACCTTTTTTCATAGGATTATTTTGAAAGATGAATGAGCAGATACATGTAAAATGCCCAGAACACTACCTGGTATGTAGTCAACGCTCAGTTTAGCCAAAGCATCATGATAACAATAATAAAAATAATTTATAATACTCTTCATCATACACATTAATTTATGGCCTAGTGTATTCAAGCACTCATACCCAGTATAGAAATATAATCCACCAAGTAGACAAAAATCCTCATGTAGTAAGAACATCTCTTTTGTTCAGTGATAGAAGAACACCCATAGATTCTTATTGTCATTTATGAAATACATTTATTCATTGGACAATAAAACATATTTTCCTACAAACCTTTTCCTTTCTATTCTAAGTCTATTCATTTAGTCACTCAAGAAATAAAATTCGTAGTCAACTTTTTTCTCCCTTTTTCCTTACCCTTCTATATCTAATCTTTCAAAGTTTCACAGATCTTATCTCCTAAATATATTTTGTTTCATTCCTTCCCACTGCCTTAGTCAAAGATCTCATAATTTCTCACCAGAATCATTGGAAAAATCCAATTGATCTTCCTACCACTAGATTTGCTCCTGTCCCTGTTTAAAGCAGATGATGAGTTAACTTTCTAGCACAAAGCATCTGATGACCTTCTCTTTGTCTACAGAATGAAAGCCCAAAATGCTTAGCATGGAACACGAGCTTTTTAAAATCTTCACCCAACTTTGATTTCTGGCCTCCCCTGCCACTTCTGAGTTTGAGTCTGATTTTCTTTTCTATCGAACTATTTTCTCTATTTCAGTTTTTGTGCTGCTTCAAATTCTTTGTGCAAGGAGTTGTGATATAAAGAATTCCAATGAATAAGATAATGTAAAAGGACTTTTACATGATATAAAAATCTAGAATAATGAAAAAACGAGAATAGTTCTTTATTGTGGCTATCGCAAGATACAGATTCATTTATATAATCTAGTGCCATCTAGTGGTAAGTACTTTCAGTTTTCTCTAGTTCCCACTGGGGAACTTCAAATGCAGTTTGATGCCCCTTTCCCTGCCTACTGTCATTGCACTGATCATTGGATCTTTGAAAATCATACTTACCAAGGTGTTTTTTTTTTAAGTTCTAACATGTTCTGGTTTCATAAATGCACTTAAATACTGTCATAACTGGCGACTCAAACAAAAGTGTCTAAATTTGGGGGTGGAATGCCCTATTCAAAGAATTACAGAGATTTTCAAGTATTATTAAATTAAAACCTGAGGAGTTTGTTTTCCTGTTTTTCATTCTTTTGAAAAGTAAAATTAACTCTATAGTTATCAGTGACTGGGGAATTCTTTTACTGTCCCTTACTCCCTTCCTTTCTCACACAGTGACTGAGATATTGCTAAATGTCAGGCTCTGTATTAGGTGTTCTTTGCACTTACGAATTGATGTTTTCAGATAAATAATGATAGCTGTTGGCTAACTATTGCACTTTTTTCTAGGTTCTTGTTTAGCTGAGCAGTGGAGTATCAGCCCTGGTGTGCTCCAAAGGGGGGAAAATATTGATTTATAGCATTTACTCATTGTCATGAGGTAAATGACTGTGTCCCAACATGGCTGATTGTAAGGTACCAATGTGACATCCAGTGAACAGAGAGTTGGGAGGAGACGTTTACAATGGGCTGGTGGCGGTGCTCCACTGGGTAAGGAGTTAGGATCTACTAGTCTGTCTCTTTTATTTGAAGTGACTCCCCCTTCGGGTTATATTTCTTAGTAAACCTGCAGATATTTTCTGTTCCTAGAATGTTCTCACTTGTTTAGTTTCTACTGAAATAGCAGCCAGGTTACTGATGACCCCAGATGTCTTAGAAATCACACTAGAGGCGAGTCTTTCTCTGGCCTCAGTTAGCACTGGGTTTAGCTATATATAACATACATTGCATAGCCACATGCTTAAATAAAGAAGGAGTTTTATGTTTTCCTCAGATAAGAACAGTCTGGAGATAGCCAGCTCAAGGATGGTACAACTGCTCAAGGAAATCGGCAGAGACCTGTGCTTTTGGTGTTGTTTCCTGCCCTGCAACCCACAGTATGGAGCTCTCAAACCCACGGTTCAAAGAGATCTGTTGAGTTATAGGAGTAGGACCACATTCGAGTCAAAAGGGAAGAAGGGCGGAGTATAAAAGGTGTATGCCAGCTGGCTCTATCTCTTTTCATTAGGAATAAATAGCTTGGTAGACCCTGTATCTAGTCCACTTCGGACTGTCATTGACCTGAACTATATCACATGACCGCCCCTAGCCACAAAACGGCCGGGCATATAAATATTTTAGACAAGGCACACTGTGGATCTGAATAAAATTAGGATTCTCTTTGTAAGAGAGAAAAGAGATTTAGATATATTCGGTAGACAGCCAGCTGTGTCTGCCACAGTCTGTTTTGCTTTTGGTCCTGGTTCAACCCTATGAACTCTGTAAAGCTATAATTTCTTACTGCTAGCTCCTCAACTTACAGTTTAAGCAAAGTGTTTTTTGAACCCTAAATCATGAAGTCCTGAGCTCAATGGAATGACTTTAACTTAACACAATTCTAGACTTAACTGGTAGATAGGGTGCCCTTCTTTCGCCCTCCTATGTTTCCTTCCATGTGGAGAGAGCTGCACTAGAAAATATTCCTGGCTCCCTTCGACTCCCTGTTCCACTCTGCCCTTGGAGAAAAGGAAGTAAGCATAAGTAACACTTTCTTTTTCTTTTCTCTTTCTCTTGGGAACAAGCTACGTATGGGATAGCACGTATTCTCTTCTGTTTCTGCCTTAACTTTTAAAGGGATAAGTTGTAAAATAGCTGTATACCAGTGTTGTCTGTGCCTGGATAGGTGTGTTTGTATGATTCTGAGGCTTGGTATTGGAAAATCTGCTTTTACGTAGATGTAAGCCAATTGTCCAAAATCAGTTTTACCAGTAATAGAAGGAATATTTCATACTCTGTTTACCTCTTATATGTGTTTCTGACTTACCTTAAAAGTGGGGGTGGGGGATAGCTTAATGTGAATTACTTAAAAAAAGCAGGTCATTGCTGTTGCTTGAGACATGTCGAGTGTAACTTGTTTTGATCACTTTCTAGCCTTAAATAGAACAAGTCTAATGTCATAATTATCATATGAAATTTAATATTAAGCTTGCAGTCTTGTGATTTTTGATCTCAGAAAAGAGTTTGGTCTCATTAAATGATTATTTTTAGTGTAAATGAGAAACGTTGGTGGGAATGCAAACAGGTGCAGTCACTCTGGAAAACAGTATGGAGATTCCTCAAAAAGTTAAAAATACAACTACCCTACAATCCAGCAATTGCATTACTAGGTATTGACCCAAAAAATAAAAAAAATGCTAATTCAAAGGGATACATGCATCCTGATGTTTATAGCAGCATTTTCTACAATAACCAAATTATGGAAATAGCTCAAGTGCCCATTGGCTGGTGAGTGGATAAAGAAGATGTGAATATATATATATATATTCCACACAATGGAATATTAGCCATAAAAAGGAATGAAATCTTGCCATTTGCAACAACATGGATGGAGCTAGAGGGTATTATGCTAAGAAAAGTAAGTCAGGGAAAGAAAATACTATATGATTTCACTCATATGTGGAATTTAAGAAACAAAACAAATGAGCAAAGGTGAAAAAAAAGAGAGAGGGTGGCAAACCAAGAAACGGACTCTTAACTAGAGAGAACTGATGGTTACCAGAGGGGAGGTGGGGGGGGGATGGGTGAAACAGGTGATAGGGATTAAGGAGTGCACTTGCTGTGATGACCACCGCTGGGTGATGTATGAAATTGTAGAATCACTGTATCATACACCTGAAATAAATATTATACTGTATGTTAACGGACTGGAATTTAAATAAAACCTTAAAAAATGGAAAACACTTTAAAGAAATTATGTGACTGCAAGATACATAAGGGTCCCAGTGTGCTTACTTTTCACAAAGGAAAAAACCAGTTTTCATAGAAACGGAGTTCATAGGCATCATGACTGCTGATGAGAACGTAGCATACAGGCTTTAGACTATGTATCACAGGTTCTGTGTCAGCCAAGAAGATTTCAGTTGCAAATAATAGAAAATTCAACTGAGTCTGGCTTAAAAAATAAAGGGGATTTATTGGTTTACCTGATTGAAAACTCCAGAGGTAAATGTGACTGCAGTTGGATTGATCTCAAATCTCATTTAACATGACTCAAGACCTAATTTCTTTCTATTTTTAATTGTCACTAGGTGTCACTAAATTTTATGACTTCATTTTAGGAAGACTCCCCCAATTCATGAGCCTAAGTTGATTTCAGTAGCCCGGAGAGTTACATGAATCCTCAATCATAAAATGGGAATCTGTGTCTCAGTACTCTCAGACAGATGTTTTTAAGTCACTGTGATTGGACCAGCTTAGGTCATTGTGCTCGTTATGAATGGGGATGGTACATGCAGGGATGGTGCTCTGCTCCTCATATGCACCCCGAGGTCAAGTGAGGCCATTTTAATCCAAACCACAAAGCTGAGAGTAGAGGAGACATTCCTTACCTTCCAAGAAAGAAGAGTAATCAATGACAGAGGGCCAGCAACAGATATTCATTATAGTTGTTTCCAGAATACATTTCCTATTTTCTTCATTTAGAAGATTTTAAGTTAACCCCCAAATTCTCCTATTTTTTGCTTTTTATCTAACATATTTTTAGAGTCTAGGCATAAATTAAAGGTTAAAGAAATAATTTTGCTGTGTGGCATTATTTTCTATCAGTTACTTTAAAAATTGCTAAAGAAACTTTGCCATAAAAGTGGTAAAATGCATAATTTATCTGGAGGCATTTATATTTAAAAACATGTCCACGTCGAAAAGAAAGTCCTAACTCCAGCGTCTGATCTGATGACTCATCATCCTCATGGTTTCCGACATGCCTCTTAAATAATATCCCTCTTCCAATGTGGTGTCTAAAAGAGAACATCGTGTTTTAAATATTATGAAACCACACAAAGGCACTTGTTAAAATTTAACAGCCTTCTTTCACAAAGCTCAGCTTCAGCAGTGGCTCCCATCACATTCCTCCTCATGTGATTTGGGGTTGAGCTCCAGTAAGCATCATACTTTTTGGTGGGGTGGGGGAGGAGTGGCTTGCTGTAACACAGCACTGGCAGAGGAAATTTGTAGGAGTGAGGGAGATAAGCTGATAAGAGGCTAAAAGAGATTATTGAAGAGAGAACTACTTCAAGGAAAGAATTATTTTTTTTTAAAAGATTTTATTTATTCATCCGACAGAGATAGAGACAGCCAGCGAGAGAGGGAACACAAGCAGGAGAGGGGGAGAGGAAGAAGCAGGCTCATATCAGAGGAGCCTGATGTGGGGCTTGATCCCGTAACGCCAGGATCACGCCCTGAGCCGAAGGCAGACGCTTAACCGCTATGCCACCCAGGCGCCCCTCAAGGAAAGAATTATTAAAAGGAGATGTTTTATGGAATGCTCTATGGGGTGCAATGTTATCTTCTTCAACTCCTTAGTACCCCTTCCTTAAAATTTCCATTATGTTTTACTACATTTATGGTGTAGATATATGGGTTTGGGGCAGACTTCCTCAGACTGGGAATGGAGTGAAAACAGTGGTACCCTGAGATAGAATTGTTTATTACTTTCAGCCACTTTTGAAGACAATCTACTAAAGATTCCATTTCATAATATTTTACTTAATGTCTTAAAGTCTTTACTTAAGTCTTGAAGAGTTAAGGAATCAAGAGATCTATCTTCCGGAGAATACACTGCCTATGTAAACAGTGGGATGCATCATTTGAAGCAATGTAATATTGCTATAGAGGGCTAAGGAACTCCCGCAGATCGTGCCGGCATGCAGATGTTAGGTGCTGTTTTCTCTGAGCAAGAACATTCTGTTAACTGGAAGATAAATCAGGCTTCCTTAATTGGTCTAGTAGTCAGATCTGAAGGTGAAGATCGTGCAGAAATAATTTGTGCCTGTTCCTATAGCTTCGTGTCAAGTTAGATAGCATGCTATGTGTGTATTTACTGGCACGTGAACATACAGGAATTATATCGGAAAATTTCTATGGCCTCAAATACTGGTCTAATGAGGGTTCCCACATTTAAATAAAATCTGTTTTGTGTTTTTGTCTTTGTTTTGATTTTGTCATGAGAGTTGCTCCGTTCAGTACTGTATTATTGAGTTGGTTATCATCAGCTCCCTTCCAAGAAAAATCTTGTTTAGCAAGAGCTTCCTTTGTACCTGTCACTCTCTAAAATAATTTGTGGGCGTTGTATTCTCATGTGGGTTGGTGGGAGGCTACTTGACAGAATGTAGCTCTGGTTTTTAAGGATTCTTTCTGTTCTGCTATCAAGACCAGCCTGTTTGTTGACTCCTCACCTCTCCCTAGCTTCATTTCCCTGCCACAGTTTTCTCCGCATCTCTGAAAACATCATTTAAATTTTCAAATCACTCTTACAATTCAACAGAATTGCACAGAAAAAATTCAGGAGCTGGGAGAGTGAAGAGGTTGATGTTCTTAAAATTCATGCATCAAAGGCACATCTTTTACTTGTTCCCTTGGGAATGGTATTTTGGGTAATTTATGAGTTTATTTTTTAAGGTAAAATACAAAAAAGGAGAACAAATAGTATGAGTTTTGACTAATCCATTTATGTTTCTATTGTAGGTAGGCTGGTCAAATGATATTTATTTTTTATCATAGTGTAAAAAATACCTTGCTTATATAGTTTTATTTGTTTATTCACTAAGTGTTTATTGAGTATCTACTACGTGCCAGGTATTTGGGGATCAAACGACCAGAACAGTGATCCCTGCCTGCAACCTGCAAAATGTACATAACAGGAAACAGTAAACATGACAAATAAAAAATATGCCATAATTACAAGGCGATACATGTTATGAAAAAGATTTAAAGAACTAAAGCAGGCTAAAGGGCTCAGGATTGGGAGTGCAGGGGCTGAAGATAAATTGAGGTATTAAATAGAGTGGTCAGGATAGGCCTCCTTGAGAAAGTGAGACATGAGGGAAGAATAAAGAAGGTCTCTACTGACTCGAGGACTGGACGATGTCTGCTGATACGTGGGGGAGCAGCATTCCAGGTTGAGGGGGCTGCCAGAACAGTGGTCCTAAAGTGAGATCATGCAGGGAAGCCGTGGTGGCTGGATCTGAGTGAACCAAGTGGGGAGCGGTAGGGGAGAGGCCGGAGAGTGATGGGTGCCAGATCTCATAAGCCTTGTCAGCAAAATGGGAAGTTACTGATGGGATTCAAGCATATCTGACTTACTCTCTTGCTCCTGTGTTGACACTGAGCTGAAGGGGTCAGAGTAGAAGCAGAGAGACCAGTTAGGAAGTTTTTGCAGTGATTCATATGAGAAATGGTGGTGACTTCTCCAGGCTTATGCCGGAAGAGGTGGTGAGATGGGGAGAAGTGTTTGGGTTCTGGATATCTTCTGTAGGTAGAACGTATAGAATTTCCTCATCGATTGGATGAGCAACTGGACGGAGAGAATTACCATGAACTGTGATGGAATGCGCTGTTTCTCCTTAAACCCGCTTATCTCTGTTTCCTATATTTTAAAACACTGTGTGATTCTTTTTCCCAATAAGGAAATAAGCACTTAGGATGAAAATTAATTATATACATGTTTGGTTTGCAGAGAAGCAGCATCTATGTTTTAATCTGATATTTATTTCTAGATGTGTTTGTTTCCTTTTATAGGAAGAGATTTCTTTTCTCTGAGTAACTATAGTTGTAGGCACCAACCCAAAATCTGTAAGTTGTTTTTTTGGAACAAGTAGGAAAAGGAGAGAATGCAATAGGTGTATTCAACCAATAATTGGATCAATAAAGGAACTGTAATATTAAAATAATCAGGGGAGAATAGGATAAAATAACTCTTTCTGAGAGCTTTCACTGATGATTATGGAAGGTAGTTCTTAGCTAAATGTATTTATACTTTTTTCTTCTTCTATTTCTTGCTCATTGTACTTCTTTGTATTGTTTTGTTTTCAAAGAATATCATAAGATTGTTTCTAAGGCCATCATAAACTTAGAAAGACCACCTTAAAGAAGGGGAATAAAATCACTACAGTTGGAAATTGTCTTCTGGTACAGAATGGTTCCTAGTCTTTGTGGGGGTTTGTTTTGGTTTGGTTTGATTTGGTTTTTCTTGTTTTTTTGTTTTGACATGGCAGTTTTGGGGGATGGTGGCAAGAGGGGAGTGGCACAATGGGTTATCATAGGGGAATATCATTTCTGCACCATTTTCTAGAGGTTTGAATATCTCTATCTTTAAAATATAACTGGAAAATATTGTCATGAATAAAATAAAAGTTAATTTAAACTGGTATCTGATTCATAGAATCTTTATTTTGTACTTCTGAAGAAGTCAATGGATACTAAAATTATAAATATTCCCATGAAAACCTTTTAAATCCCAAATTGGGTCCTCATAAATTTGAATGCATGGAAAGTACTTAACCAAACAATTTTAAAAAATACAAAAGTAAAGAGTTAAAAATGGGGAAAATAGTCCTAAAAGGGAAATATAACTCTCAAAGGGTAGGAAGGAGGAAATTGGAGACCTAGAAAGATCAGTAGAGAGTAAACATATTAGGAATGATACGAATGAAGGTCTGAGGTGGGCAACTAAGAGGAGCAGGATACAAGGTTGATGGTGGAGCAGAGGACTGGCAGCGGAGCTTGCATTTTAGTTGGGACAACACTGCCAAGAGAACTCATGGAAGTGGGAAAAGTGAATGGAGGGAGAAATAAAGAGGAAAGTTAGTTATCATAATATCAACTGTAATCCGTGTCTGAAATTTTCTGGACTAAGGAGCTTGGAAGAATCAAAGTATTCTGGTGAATCTTTCTTTCTTTCTTTTTTCTTTTTTTCCAATTTGATATTAACTGTGTGGTCTAAATGGTTGAATTTTATTATTTGTTAGCATTCCTATGAAAATGATTGATCTTGAATTTTTGTCACTTTTATTTCAATAAGCTACAAGTCTTTATTGGGAATCTCAGTGTTTAACCACTTTATCTGTCTCTACTGCCCCTTGACAGTCTCACCAAGATTTATACTTAATTCTAGGAGAGAATTGTATAGGTGAATACTGCACAAATAGTAGACTCTTATTTAAACTTGAATTTCAGAAGACCAAAAAACAGCACAGGTCTTTCTCATCTTTCCCCACTCTTCAAACACTGGTTCCTCAGTTCTATAGAAATTTATTTGGATTCACTTAAATATAATTCTCAGAAGTTATTAACATCTAGGTGATTGGTTTCCAGTAGACAGGAGTCTATGTCACTAGTATTTTCACTATTTTTTATTTTTTTGAGTGACTGAATAGAGACATTGAGAGGTCAAGTGATAAAGTGAACAAACTTGATTTAAACTCAGTGTCTAATGAATTTCTTAGTTCATGGAACACATTATTTTTTATTAAGTTTCTACGGAAACTGATATTTCCCGTCCTACTACACCTCTGGGGGAGCATTCTCTTTTTAGTGAAGATTAGGAAACTTATTGAATAATTGAAAAGAAATTATAGAATAGACCAGCTAAACCATCAACAACGTTTATTGTCACTATACATTTTATAGTGGACACCAATAGCAAACACAATGAATTCTGTTATTTTAGTAATACTGTAATGCATGTAGGAGAATGTGGTTTACAAATTTCTCAATCTGTCCGTTTTAAGTATAGTGCCCGGAAATGCCGTGGATGTAGGATGCATTTGGTATTCAGTAATGTGAGGCACTAATCAGCTAAGTACTGTAATCCTCCTTACAGGGTACATTCTTACTTGACCTGGAGCTATATCCAGACACGTAGTAACAGCATTAAAGAATAACCTTTTTCTTAACAGGCCCATCACTACAGGATTTTATGATTCCATCCATGAATGAGTGTTGTTTTATGTGTAAATTTTTAATAATTCAGCTTTGAAATAAAATGATTGTAAGCAAGTAGAGACTTTCAAATCATCTGATTAAGGATGGATCCTATGAATTTGCTAGAGCTAGAAGGATTAAATGAAAGCACGGCCTGGCACAGTGTTGATGTATTTTTGTCAACATGATGCTTCATGCTCGACAGATGTGCATTGGTTGAGCAAAAGGTAAAACTATAAAAATGTGTTAGATATTGTGATATGTAAAAAAAGATTGGTCTTTTTTGGTATGTCTTTTGGTGAATACAAATGCTTTGATTTATTAGAAGCTTTTTGAGGAATTCTAGGCATGGGGTCTATATATTTCATATTTTATAGGATCCTATATTTCTGTTAAATCCTGGATTTAATGTGTCTTAATTGCTTCAAATTTCAGAATTTGATTACAATGTTATGTTTAATCCATAGGTTAGGATTGTGTCATTGAATTAATGAAGCGTCATTTTAAGCAATAACCATGCTTTATAAAGCTTCTAATAAGACAGAGGTTTTTTTCAGCTTATTGGTTCTTCAGATATCATTTCTATTATTTATAAATGACAATCATTTAATGATCTCTACTAATAAAGGTTATGAATAAGGGATTTTCTTATAGGTAGTGCTTAATTAAATAGCATTAAATTTGAATTTGCAGAAATTAATAATCTTCAAATTCTTTACTTTTCAATATCATGATTCTTAAAAATTGTATAGGTATTAAGTGTAAAAGTACACAAATATTAAAGCTTAAAGTTTCCATGTAAGCTTTCACTGTCCTTATAAATGTTTTCAAATGTTTTATAATAGATTGTATTTTCAGAGACTTGATGATTATTTTGTAGTATACATAGTCAGTATTGTAGGTGGTATAACAAAACAAACTACATAGCATGGTAAGGGTTGTAAATATTAAAATGGAAACTGTGGTAAAAACACGATGAATTGTTACATAGCATGTAAGTTGAGACTGCCTTTGGGCAACTGTTGAAAATGATTTTAATTGGGAAAGAATCTTTTCATTTGGAGTTTTCCTATTAGTCAGTCTGATTTTTAGATCTTTAAAGAGACTAATTGGTAGAGTTTCTTGCTCAAACTGTTATGCCCAATCAGAATACCATTTATAATGGAGTGTTAGGAGTGAATATACAGCCAGAATATTTAGAAATAGATCAAATGGTCCATATGACAAAAAAAAGTACAAGCAACGAACAGAAATGCTACTGATTAAGATACATTTACAATATTTCTGTATGTGATTTTCTCTAAACCGGTTCTGGTTAAGACCCCTATAATACGGGGGGAAGAGAAAATAATTGTAACAACTTAGATTTCAATAAAAAGAGGTAAGGTGAATAGATATTAGGTGAATATAAAGTGAATGCAAATATGTACTGATATTGTTATATCAGAAATAAGGATTGACTGATGCATAGGAGTAAAAAGTAAGGAACTATATAATGTCACAAATGCATATTATTCTAAAGAAAGGCATAATCTTGGATTCTGCCTCTTAATTCCGCAGTGTCTTTGAAGAATTAAGTGAAACATAACATCTTAGATGAATTGCTTCATTCTTCTGAATTATAACGTATGGGTGAAGTACTGTTAAATGCTTTATGATTGCTTAGAGAATTGTACAATTTATCTTTCAATTCCTTACCATTTAAATGTTTTCCACCCGATAATAATAAATGCTAAGACTTGCTTATAGAGGACAGTAGCAAAGGTAGAGATTGGAGATATAGTACTTGAATTTTCATGGGTTTTCCCCAGTCCTGAAAAAAATGTAGTGTCTAAAAACACAGCAGTTTTCATTTAAAGGAGAACATATACGAAATAATTCATGATTTAGTTGGCAAAATTATTTGACAGAATATTTTAATATTTTGGAGTAATTGATAGCGGATTCTTCATTGTTTGGTAAGAGTAGTCATAGAATAAAGTCTTGCCTTGCTCCTAGCATAGCTTTAGTGTACTACCTTAAAATGTATTTTTAAAAACTTTATTCCATGTTAAGTAACAGTGACAATAGTTATCCCAATTTCAGAAATCATGAGCACTGTTCTATTTTTACTTAAATCCAGTACAAATCAGCATCTACAGTATGATTCACAGGCTTCGGGCAAATTTCATAATCTCTAGAACAATGTGATTGCTGGATTTAATATTGAAATCAAGTTTTCTAAAGTATGATTTTTAAAAGCATTTAGATGACTTGCTAAGTGCTAATTAATAATAGACTTTATTTTGGAACTGAATTCTATGATAAACATTCTTTTTTTATCAATCAAATAAATTTCCTATATCATAAAGGCTCACTATATTCACTTTATTTATACCCTACATTCAAAAATTTATGTTAATCACTCAGGGAATGAAGTATTTCTCTTCTTACTCCTACCTCTGTCCCATTATAACAAGTGTGATGTTAAATATACTACTAGAAATCCTTAATTTACAAAGAGGTTTTGTTCTAAATGTTTAGTTGTAAGGTGATTGACACTCTTAATTTATTTTGCCAAAGAAATCATTTTATAAGCAATTGTTGGATTTTGAAGCCCAACAACAAAAGTAAAATTAACATACAATATACATTACTACTAAAAGCAGTTCCTTCCTTTCACTTATGGTGGGTGCTATTACTGCCAAGGGAACACTAGGGGAAAGAGAAAAATGACTGTTTTAGCACATCAGTGGGTTTGAGTACATATCATGAAAAGTAGAGGTAATCTAAGGAGAATTAATCAGTTCTTTAAGTCAACAGATGTTTTTCAAGCACCTACTGTGTGCAACCTGCGTAGATCCAGGGTGCTGCCCCTCACGAACCTTAATGTCTTAGAGTATTGTAGACACTCCGGGATAGAAATGGACACAATTACCTCGGGAAGAGGTACAGTGAGGAGGAAGGCCATCCTCAGGATGAACTGCCTTCAAAATACCCAATTTCCCCCTTAACAGTTTCTGAATTTTTTAACTTTCTTGCATGGCATTAAGTCCTACATTTTAGAGATTAATTTGCATTAGAAATCTTAAAGCATACAAGTATTTTTGTTAATATTATAAAGCCAATATCCATTCATTCTGATTTAATCTGATGGTTTTTCTTTTGACCCCCATCTGAGGTCAAGGATAATGGGGAATTGGAATTTACTCAGTTTGAGAGCATGAAATCTTTTGAAAAGGAGGGGTATACAAAAAAGTGTTGGTGGGCTGCTTGTAGGTGGGTTCTAGAGATGAACTTCCTTGGAAAATCCTTGATTTAGTAAAACAACAGTTAAGAATTCAGTAGATTTTATATTTTATAAAACAGCTTGAAAGAAAGAAAGAAAAGAAAAGAAAAGAAAGAAAGAAAGAAAGAAAGAAAGAAAGAAAGAAAGAAAATAATAGCAACTTATTGTCAAAACCCAGAACATTTCCAATGAAATTGTATATTTTATATAAATGCTACACTCTGTGTAATTACATTACTCAGGTCTTAGTTCAAATGTACTTTTGCAGGAAGACCTTTCTTATTGAAAGTAGCTTCCCTCAGAGACTTTCTGTAAATTTACCCTGTTTCAGTTTTCCTTTATAGTACTTATCATTGTATGGAATTACTTTGCTTATTGCTTATTGCTTAATTTATTTGCTTATTCTTTGTCTCTCCTGCTAGAAAGAAAGCTTATTGAGGGCAGGGACCTTATGTGTCTTTTCGCTATTGAATTTCCAGCAACTGGAATCAGCTGGCACGTATTAAGCCATAAATCAATATTTGTTGAGTGAATGAATTAATGCAGGAACTACAAGGTATAATTGACGTAGTCCTTTCTGGTTCAAAATTTAAAGTCTAGTGGTCAGTACAGAACACAGATTACATAATTGTCAATAGGATAGAGTAGTGTATGTTGGAGAAATACAAAGGCACAAAAGTGAGCTCTAACTGATGACCAGATCTATGGTAATGTGGCAATACTGCTTTCAAAATTTATATCCTTACATACAGCTATAAGATTACCTATTCAATCCACACTGGATTTTAGGGTAATTAGAATTTGCTTAAACAATGAGGGGATGGTCAAGATGGGTAAAGGGGAGTGGGAGATACAGACTTGTAGTTATAGAATGAATACGTCACAGGAATAAAATGCACAGCATAGGGAATATAGTCAATGATACTCAGATTTAAAAAAGAACAGTTTTAAAAATAAATGAAGTTTAAAAAAATTGTTTTCTTATGTACCATATAAATCTGAGAAACACTAGAATCTTACTCTTGAAACAGTATCAATTTCTAGATATTAAATTTGGTTAATGAATAACCTATATTTTTGGAGACAAATATATTTATTAACTTAGATTGGAAAAAAATAACATACCACAATGTATTTCAATTCCTAACATAAAGTCTGCATCTAAATGGAGGTTAGATGGTCAGTTTAGAAGAACTGATGTAGGGTGCCTGGGTGGCTCAGTTGGTTAAGTGCCTCAGGTCAGGTCATGGTCCCAGGGCCCTGGGATTGAGCCCCACGTCGGGCTCCCTGCTCAGGGGGAGTCTGCTTCCCCCTTTTCTTCTGCCTCTTCCCTCTTGATCGTGTTCGCGTGCAATCTCTCTCTCTCTCTCAAATAAATAAATAAATAAACAAACTAAATTAAATCTTTTAAAAAAAAACTGATGTAATTGTTTATTAGAGTTCCCTAGAGAAATTCTCATTTATCTCAGTTTTTAATATAGTAAGTAGATACAAGTAGCCAGTTAATGAGATGTGAGTATGTTGAAAATTGACACCAGTTAATTATATCTTGCCAGAAGTATTATTTTTTGCTATCCTTAAAGCTTTCATTTAGGCATATTAACTTGAAGTTATGGTGTCAGTATTTTAAGATCATAGCTTAATTGACTAAGCCACCCAGATGCCCCACATTTCCTTATTCTTAATCTATATTATAGTATGTAGCATTTAGTTCTAGCCTAATATATATTTGTTATAATAAATGAGTTACTGTGTATAATCTATGTTTCTCACTTTAAAATACAGACTTTCAAATATTAACTGGCCATATAATTTCAAATAACTGGTTAATAACGAAAGTAGGACTAAGAAACCCAGCTCCCTTGATGCTGTCCTTCTTTTTATGATACATTGCCACCATGCCAAAGTATTTTTTCCTTTAGTCATATGTATAAAAAAATGACAAATACTTTATGGTGACTAACATAATATAATAAAAATAAATAAATAAATAAATAAATAAATAAATAAAATGACAAAAAAGTAAAATGAGTTATGCATAACAGATACACATATAGGATATTATGTGGGTCAATACTGTAAAATTTAGTTTGAGTGGTCTGTTTTGATTGTGTATTTTAAAATATAGGAGTCTCTGGTTTTATGTAACAATTGTCACTGAAAAGAGTTGTTTTTAAGTCCTAAATGTCTTATATGCAGATATAAGATATAAATGTAAAAAAAGAAATCACAGCCACTTTAAAACATTTAGGAGAACACACTAGTTCCTTCATTCTCTGTAATACTTTTCCCTTTATGGCTCTAGGGTAGAGTGCCCCCGGCTATGCACTTGTGTGACACCGGAAGGTGGAAGAGTTAGAGAAGCCTTTACTGGCAAGCTGCAGTTGTTGGCAGGCACACGGGATGTGACAGTCTCAGTGGCCCCTGACAAGCTCCTCTTAATTGCCCACCCTCATGCTTTCGGCAGCTGAGATACTGGTGGCAAATTCCCAGAGACTCTGGAGCTTCCAAGCAACTTCCTAAAGAACATTTTGAGAAGCCTTGTCTTTGGTTCTTTAGGCCAAGAACAGAGCATTAACTTCGCGGGCCTTCATGGCTGGTGCAGTTTTGTACCTCTTGATTCCTGTATTAAACCCTTACTCCCTGGAATACCTAGAGTGACTTCTGTTTTTACTAACAAATCTTCATTGATACATTGGCAGGCTATATTTCAGATATGGGGGAAAGAGATTTGGTGACATAGGAGACTTAAGAGGAGAATGATGCTGTTGCTGTCATTCCACATGTATCCTTTCTCTGCTCTTGCTTTTAGGCCAAAAAAAAAAAAAAATCAAGAAATTCACAACTGAGCTCTTTCATGTTGGTCATCTTTAACTTCAACTGACCTCACTTTTATTATCTCCTGTTCATATGTCCTGGCAAAAATCCCTGTAACAGATATTCTGAACTTCTGTCATCTTCAGGAGTCCAGTGCCACTGCTTTTCATGGCTGGTGGTTGACGTTATCCGGGTTCATACCAGAGAAGAGGACAGTATGAATATTTTGTTGACAAAGAGTATTATTATGATTACAAGGTCTGCTATGTTGTACCAGTGTTGGAGGTTCAGGCTGAGAACTTAATATACGGTCTCTTCCTCTGAGGCTATAAGGAAGCATGAGGGGTCAGATGTGAAGACAAAGAGAAGTGTCATTGAGCTGGCCTTAATCTCATGAAGGTACAATCAAAATAGCAGTCCCTTCTGACTTCTACAAAGACTTTTTTTGTGTTTGTGGTGAATAAGTCATTATTGCTGCTATTTATTTAAATTGCTTTTCTCAAGTTAGAGCAGTAAAGAAGGGTTGGAGATACAATGATAAGATGAAGATTTAGATGAACCAATACTTGGAGTGATCTAGGTAGCTGACGAATGAAAAATTATTTTTTAAAAAAGATTTTGTTTATTTATTTATTAGAGAGAGAGAGTGGGAAAAAGAGCAGCGGGAGAGGGACAAGTAGCCTCTGCGCCTCACATGGAGCTGGATCCAGGGCTCGATCTCACAACCCCAAGGTCATTAACCTAAGTCGAAATCAAGTGTCGGACACTTAACTGACTGAGCCACCCAGGCGCCCCTGTGAAAAATGATTTTTAAGAGCCAGCATATCAGAAAATATTCAACTCTTGAGCCGAATCAGTTTGGCTTCATTATGTGTTCAAGTGACTTCATATCAAGATGTCAGGAGTAGAGAGAATGTCAGGTGGAATTTTTCAAAGCTTCTGATTAGCAGTTGGGAGAGTGTCGAAGTGTATTGAGCCAAGCAAAGAAATTAGAGAAGAGTCCATTTTGCTGCAGCAGAGTATGATGCTGACTGCCTTATTTCAGGGCATATTAAGTATATTCCTATGTCGTGTGTCAGGCATTAAAGAACCATATCAAAGTACCTTTTAAATTTCCTATTTGAACTGAATAAAATGAATATTAGTAGAACTTTTGTTATGGCGTGACTTTAAAAAGAATTTTTTTTAAAAAGCAAAAAAGCTATTTAAATTTAATTCATCAACCCACCAGTGAATTAATACAACGTTGAATTGTTTAGACATTGCTCCTCATCATTCTTTTCCTTTGCTTACTTAGGACACGAAGTCCATCTGTATCCAGAGATCAGAATAGAAGATACGACCAAAGAGAAGAAAGAGAAGAATATTCACAGTATGCTACTTCAGATAGCGCCATGCCTAGATCTCCATCAGATTATGCTGATAGGAGGTCTCAGCGAGAACCTCAGTTTTATGAAGAGTCTGACCATATAAATTACAGGGACTCCAACAGGAGAAGTCACAGGCATTCCAAAGAATACATTGTAGATGATGAGGATGTGGAGAGCAGAGATGAATATGAAAGGCAAAGGAGAGAGGAGGAATACCAGGCACGCTATCGAAGTGACCCGAATTTGGCCCGTTATCCAGTAAAGCCACAGCCCTATGAAGAACAAATGCGTATTCATGCAGAAGTGTCCAGAGCAAGGCATGAGAGAAGACATAGTGATGTTTCTTTGGCAAATGCTGAACTGGAAGATTCTAGAATTTCTACGCTGAGGATGGAACGACCATCAAGGCAAAGATCTATATCTGAACGTAGGGCTGCCATGGAAAATCAGCGATCTTACTCAATGGAAAGAACTCGAGAGGCTCAGGGACCAAGTTCTTATCCACAAAGGACCACAAACCATAGTCCTCCCACCCCCCGGAGGAGTCCAATACCCATTGATAGACCAGACATGAGGCGTACTGACTCACTGAGGAAACAACACCACTTAGATCCTAGCTCTGCGGTGAGGAAAACAAAACGGGAAAAGATGGAAACGATGTTAAGAAATGATTCCCTCAGTTCTGACCAGTCAGAGTCAGTGAGACCTCCACCACCAAAGCCTCATAAATCAAAGAAAGGAGGTAAAATGCGCCAGGTTTCATTGAGCAGTTCAGAGGAGGAATTAGCTTCCACACCTGAATACACAAGTTGTGATGACGTTGAGATTGAAAGTGAGAGTGTAAGTGAGAAAGGTAAGTACTGTCTTCTAATCACACTTTCCCTGTAGTTGATTCCCTGGGGGTTTTCTTCCCAGGTTGTATTTGTGATAAACATTTAATAGTTAGATATTACTACCTTTATTTTAAAAGTTTCTAAATGGTGCCAGTTATATGAAGAACGTTTCAAGTTTTAAAAAGTAAATATTTTCTGTTGCTCATGTGGAAGAGAAGTCTACTGATTTTTTAAAAAAACTTCGCTTTGTTTCTGAAAATTATCTTGCATCACTTCATGGTGTATTAAAAAATATCTATTAGCTATAGTTGTAAAATAACATTTTGTGTGTGTTTCCTTTTACAAATGCAATGTATTTACTATAGAATATCTGAAAAATTCTTCAAAGTGCAAAGAATGAAATGCAAACTGTCCATTATTTTTCCCCCAAATATAACCATCGTTAACATTTTGTTGTATTTTCTTCCCTTTTTCCTATGCATGTATATTTCACATATTGATAAAATTGGTATCATGCTATACATAATTTGTATTCTGATTTTTTTCAATTGAGATCATATCATTAACTTTTTTCCAAGCCATTAGATGTTCTTCAGAAGTATGTTTTAAAAATGTCTGCATTAATAGTCTAGCATATGGATGTACACAAACTATTCCTTTATTTGGGGGCATTGCAGTTGCTTCCAATGGCTAACACAAATAATATTATAACGGTTATCTTTATATAAGAATTTTTGCCTAATCCCTGAGTATTTCACAAATATATATCCATGCTTTGATTCTCATAAGCTCTTGGTTCAGAATGCCAACTTGCTTCCCAGAAAGGTTATAACACTCCATACTCCTGTCAAAAGTTAAGTTTTCAGTCTCAAAGCACCAAATCTTTGCAGTTGGACAGGCCACAAAAATGCTATCTCTTTGTCATTTTAATTTGAATTTGATTGCGAGTTGAATGTTTTGTATTTTATTGGTGTTTCATATCTTCTATGAATTATCTGTTCATTCCTGTTATTTCTTCTGCCCATGTTCCTATTGGGTATTACTTAGTTTTTCTCTTGCTGGCTTGTGAGAGCTTTTTATACGGTTAGGATTTTTACCCATTTAACTATCATCTGTTTGAAATGTTATTTCCCATATCGTTGTTTATCTACTAATTTTCTGTGGTCATTTGGAAATATTGAATTTACTATAGCTGTCTTTGCATCTTTGGTGATTTTTTTCCCATTTCTTTTATCCATAGAAACTCTTTATTCATCCCCAAGTCAGTTAAATATTCAGCTGTGTATTTTCTCATATTTTTATTATTTACTTTTAACCTTTAACTTTTTAATCTTTCTGTAATTTATTTTGGTATATGCCAAAATATACCATATATGTGAATATCTAACATGAATCCTTTGTACCACCCACCCCCTGCCCACCACACGCACAATTTTCTGACACCATTTGATGAACAATCGACTTCTTCATAAGAATCAACAGGAATCAATAAAGGAATTTAAGAAGGCAGCTAGATATGAAATTAATATGGAATCATTTTGTGCTATACCAAAAATAGTTAGAAAAGTGAATGAAAAGCAGTTCCCATTCTGAGCTAAAAACAGAAAATGTGATTTAAAAATAACTAATAAGAAATGAGGGGGGCCCACATGAAGAAAGCCATAAAACTAACATAAGGGAAGATTGTCATTGAGCGAGTGATATTCAGTTCATGTTCCTGAATGGGAAGGCTAAATATTGTAAAGATGCCTATTCTTTCTAAGCAATGTCTTGGGGTTAAGGCCATTGTAGTTGTAATCCCAATTGGCGACTCTATTTTATTTCTACAAGTTAATCTGGAAGGTGTACAGAGAAAAAATTTAACTCTTTTCTCCCCCCCTCTATGCCTTTTAGGCTCACTGGGGTGGGGGATTGACGAAAGACAGATTAACAAGAGAAAAACTATTTTATTATCGTGTGCATTGTACATACATGTGGGAGCTTTCAGCTACTGAAACTTAAAGGGGTGGCTAGAATTTGTGCTTATATAGTCTCTTTGCAGAAGAACAATAGATTTTTAGAGAGATGACAAAACAAAGAAAAAGGACTTTGAGTTTCTAGGGTAGCAAATCATGGAAGGTAAGTGTATGAGGAAACTAATGGAAGGTAAGGGCTAGCTGGTAAAGGTGGTTGTGTAGACTTCTCCTGAGCCAGCTCTCACCTGCTGAAGAGCAATTAACTTCTGTCCTTCCTTATAGAGGGCAGGGGGGACACTTTTACAATTTATGTCCCGCTTTTAGGCAAATAGGGGGTAGGGCAGGCAATTTTCTTGTATTTGCTTCTTCTCAGGTGCTTTCTGCTGAAAATAATCCTTATACCAAAAATGGCATATTAAAACAAATAAATGATAAGAACATAGAAAGTGCCACAAACCAAAGAGGAAGAGATCAGTTATTCAACAGATGGGATTGGGGAAGACGCATATACAGTGAAAACAGAAAACCAAGTTAGAGCCTCATTTTGTAGAAGTTGCATTGAGATTATAAATAATAAACAAATTGGGTTTGTGTAAATAGAAAGGTCTAGAAGGAGAAACTGTGGATCTTAATTTTTTATCATAGGACGTATAGAAAGTTTATTTCCCAGAAGCTGTAGTATTTCGTTAAGTATAGTTAATAATTTTTAATTTGGTTGTTTTCCATCATTGTCAGAGTATATCATAATACTAAACGGTGAGAAAAAGATAGCTTGGATATCTTTAGTGGATTAGTTAAGATTCTCTTACATACTTCTGTTATTCTTTGCTAAAGTAATGCCTTCAGTTTTACCACTTAAAGTTGTTAAAAGTAAACACATAAAAATCTCACATAAATGAAAAGCTATACATGAGTTGAATTAAAATCTTATGTAATGTTATTTAGCAGAACTTAGAACATTTATCAAATATGGAAAGAAACTAAATGTCGCTCACGTCTGTATCCTCCCTCTCTTGAGCTCCTAGTAGACACTTAGAGCTGGTTGTCCTTCTCATCTGCCTAATAATCTGCATCCCGGGGTGCAGATTTACTTTGGCTTTGGAGGAAGAAATTGAAATAAAACAACCTCTTCCTGTTGGATGTTGCCCCCAGTAGTAGGATTCAGTGAGAAGAAGTTATAGCTGTTGAGAGATTGGGACAGAGCTTAAATTTTGTCATATCTTGGCTTTTCATCATGAGAGAAGCATTTTGGTTATTTGTGGAAAAATTATCAGTCTAATTTTGGAATAAGCTACTCACAAAGATATCTAACATCGTGATTCATAGTCATCGTTGGTAGTTGACTAATGTTTGAAAATTCCTGCTAATAATTAAAGAAGTTGTATTAGCAGCATTTTTTTCCTGTATGCTTTTATGTGGATACATCAACCAACCTTTGAAAGATGGTTATCTCTTTGCTTTATTATCCCTAAGCTAAATGACCCCAAAGATGGTGTTTTAAAATGGAAACGTCTTTTTCATTGTCTTTACATTTCTGTCTCTTTTCATTCTTGTGCTGAACCTTTCAAAAATGTGCAAAGCAAATTTGGATCAAGTAATGTGAAGTGTTAAACCAGCCTTGCACAGATAGATAGCACAGGGCAGCATTATTGTTGCACAAGGATTCTTTGCTGGCCCTTGTATGTCTTATTATAGCGTCTGCTACATAGCAGGATCTTTCCTGATTTTGAAATAATAAAATTCTAGAATCCACAGCAAGCTTATAGGCTTATAGTTTACGTAATTTTTTTTTCTTNCTGTCCTATTGGCTAGTTTTTTTTTTTTTTTTTTTAATTTACACTTTATTGGTGCTTCCGGGGCTTTGGCTCTTCTTAATCATCTGTCATTTGTCTCTTTGGATAGATCTAATTTTAAATACACAGAATTTCACTGAACTTTATAGTAGATGTCATTTCATTCACTATGTTCTATTAAATGATGCTGATAACTACAACCTATGAGTGATAATCACAGTCATTGTTGTGAAAGAGTAATAGGGTTTTATGGAAAGAGCATGGGTTTTAGAGTCAAAGAGGAGCTCAAATCCTGGCTGTGAAATTCATGAACTATACGATCTTCTACCTATTTAACCACTCTTGGTCTGTTTCCTTATCTGTAAATATAATAGTATGTTCATGGTGTAGGTAATTTGTCAAATAATAGAGAGTAAAACCATTTTTAGACTACTTATTTAATGTTTTGTGATAGTCAACAATACTTAAGACTTTTTTGAGACAGCTTTCAAGAGTTTTGAATGAACGTATAGTCATGGTTACATCATTTATGTTGGTTTCACCTCTTCTATGATCTGCCACATGTTGAACTAGGCTTGTATTTTTAGGCTAAGAAGAATATACTTTTTAAGTTGCTGAGATACAATTTTGAGATGTAAATCCAGTGTGTTACTAAATACTAGACACCTATTTATTCCTTTTTTGGCCAAATGCTTTCTAATGTCTGTTACTTGCAAGATGTTGGATTGGACCTAGTAGAAAATATAGAGATGAATAAGACACAGTTTCTACCCTTAAGAAGTTGAAAGTCTAAAATAACTAGCATTATAAGCCCATTGTATAATAGATACTATAGGACTTCAAAAGGAGAGGCATTGGTTATCTCCACTAATTTTGTGTGATTTCTATGTTTTGTAACACTTATCTCTTAACCATGATATGGTTTGCTTTTTACAATGCTATATTGATCACTTCCTCATATTTTGTGTTGGGTGAGAAAATTGCAAACTGATTTTTTTCTTTTTTTGTCTTCAGATCATGTAAAGAGATACGTCTTAGATTGCTGATGTCATAGTATCTCTGAATCTAATTATTAAACATCTCTCTCAAAGTTTAAAATACATTTTTCATAAGCTTTAAAAAGAACTATTGACCTTCCAGTCTTATCTGTGATTTCCTTATGAAACAGTCTAGAGCACATTTCTCAGTTTCAGCGCTATTGACATTTGGGGCTGGATAATTGTTTTGCAGACTGTCTTGTGCATTATAAGGTGTTTAGCAGCATCCTTGACCTCTACCCACTAGATGCTAGTGGCGTCCCCACCCCCAGTTATGACAACCTCTAAAATATCTCCAGATACTGTCGAATCTCCCTGTGGGGCAAAGTCCCCCATAGCCACCTGCTTAGCCTCCATCCTAAGCCTCTCCACTTATTTTCCTTCTTTCCTCTCCACTTTTAGAATCAAATGGGAGTCTTGGCCAGCATTAAAAAGAGAGAGAGAGAGAGAGAGAGAGAGAGAGACTGGAATAGGATGGAGTAGAAAATATCAGAGTGGAGTGCATAGAGTAAGGGTTTTTCTCTACAGGCCCACAATGTAAAATATATATTTCTTACTGTGGATCATGGCCAAAAATGTTTTAAAGCCCTATTCCCTTATGTTATATTTTTGTGATTCACTTAATGCCAGTGTTTCCTGCCTTCCCTCCACCCCCAACTCCTTCTAGACTTGGAGAAAGGTCTAAAGGTGATGTTCAGTGGCTAATTGATATAAACACGATACTTTTTTATTGATTTATTTTAATTTTAGTATTATAATGCAACATATTTTTCACTTTAATTGCATAGTCATGTTGTCCATCATTTGCTCAACACTCAAAGGATTCAGTTTTTTGTCTTTTGCTTTTTTTAAGCAGTGAAATCATTGTGAAGAGTTGTGAAGAGTTTTAGTTTCCCCTGTCTTCCAGGTTCCAACCTGACTGATTTTTCTTGGTTGTTGCAGGTCTCTCTTGTTTTTCTGTAACATCTTGAGGGCCTGGGCTGGTAAATGCGAGCGTACATATGTATGGCAGTGTCCTAAGTTATAAACTGTGAAAAGTTTGAGTCGATTATTAGACTCTTGAAAGTAACACATCCTTTAACTTATTTTTGGGAAGGAGTGAGTGGAGATGTGAAGGTAGAGCAATTTGGAGAACAGATCCAGAACAGGAAAAAGGGGAGATAGACTACAGATCTCCAGATACAAGTTCTAAAGGTATCAGCTTTTTGGATGTCTGAGTTTGGGTGTCAATATCAATAGTGAAATTTATCCCCTTGTGTAATCTCAAGTTTCTTATAATTTTTAAGTAATTGATTTACTGTATATGTTTATAAGAAAAATAGGCTATTGAAGTGATAGCCAGGATTCATTAGAAATTTGAAGAAAATGTTGATTTATGGTATTTGAGACCAATTAAATATGTAAGGAATTCTGAACCAGATGGACTAAAAAAACTTTTAGAATAAGTTGTAATAATGGGAATATTTAAAATTTTTTTCAGTTATCTATTTTATTACTAAGACTTCCACAAGTAAAATTTTGAAAGTTAAAGATTGATTACTTTCTTGTATATTCATAAAGTAATTTTATGCTAAATAATTATTCCAATTGTAACATGAGTCTTAGGGCTTCACTATGTGATAAAGAAAGAACTGCATCAAAGTTACATGGATGTAATTAATCACTCTTGCTATATTAGGCAACATTATGAAATTATTTCATCAAGTTCTTTTTTATATAAGATATTTTTTATCAGAAGAGAAATCAAGTTGCAAATACATATTATGAAGCTGATCTGAAACTTGAAATTATATAACATAAATATAAACAGATTAACAAGTTAAATGAACTCAAAGTTAATTTGTAAAGTGCATAACCAGAAGGTAAATTTACAAATGGGAATAAAGAATTTTTTGTTTCCTGATAAATTATAGCACATGGATGTTTAAGATGGTAATTCTTTCTATTTGCAAAAATATTCCCTTGTTAATTATAGATGAAATACTGTGTTAAGCATTTGCCTAAAGTAAAAGGATTATTTTAATGGAAGATATAGTACTCAACATTTCAAGAAAATAATCTTACAAATTTCAGTTTGTGGGATATTCGAGAGGGTGCTTAGCTAGTTGAGTGAAAAATTAAAAGCAAAATTAAATTACAGACTAGTTGTTGAAGTTGATTTGGAATATAGGAGTCTCTGTTAAATTGGATTAGAATTCAATAGATGCTTAGATATTGATATTTAGTACAGCTTAAAAATTGATAATGAAATTTATTCAGTAGATAGAAATATATAAAGCTTTATGAAAAACATACTGTTATTAATTGATAAGTATAACAGAGCAAATACTCCAATGGTGTTACAAATGCTGAACAAGCCAATTATATTTGAGTTAAAAAAGCATTGAAATAGCAGAAAACTTGGGTCTAAGACTAATTCAATATTTCAAGCAGTATTTGGTAAATTCATTCATTCATTCTTTATTTCATTCAACTAAAATATATAAATGTCAAAATAGTACTAGAATATGAAATATGAAAATATTTTTATGACCCTAGAATTGCTTTTTTGTGGAACAAGTCGAAGAGCTTGTGCTGTGAATTTGACTACATTTATGCTAGCTGGCTCATCCAAGAAAATTATACATGGATTGGGCTTTTGTTTTTGATGGCTCATGCTAGAAGCTATCTATTTTCATTTCTAGGATGTATCCATGAGAAGAGCTTTTTCAGGAAATATTTGGGGTATGCTTCAAAGCAGAAGGGCAGCTCAAATTATTGCCGTATATAACCTCATTCTCCCTGCAACTGCTTATCTGGCTCTTTTTGTAGGGCTTAGCTTGGTTAAGAATTTTTTCAGGAGAAAATAAAGTGAGCCTGACATAGAAAAGTTCAAGAATGGACTCCCACAGTACAAGACTGATGTTAATTCTTTTAGCAGAGGACCTAATGAAATATAGGCAAAGATTTAATTTCATAGGAATCTAAGATGCTCCAGATACTTTTGTCTAAATCTTGAAATATATAATTATAATTAATTTTTTGAATGGACTCTTGAATAAAATAGTAGGATCTATGAAAGTCATGAACTTTAATGAATGACTGAGATTATAAGAACAATTTAGAATAAGAACAATTTAGACTGTATGTAAGATGAAGGACATCAAAATAAGGAATTAGCTTAAAGAGAATAAAAGATGTTAAGATTCTGGGTTAAGAATAAATGGATATGAATGGAATACTCTCCAGTTTCGTCAAACCAAATGCATTTTAGATATGACTATATTTTACAAAACAGTACACATACTCAGAAGTGTGGGTGTGTGTGTGTCAGCAGATTGAGCTTTAAATTTATTCTTACAGATGATTCTATAAGCCACTTTATTTCAGCACATCCCGCACTGTACATGTTGGGAATTTTTTAAAGAAAAATTTATTTCTCATGGGACTACGAGCCTGTGCTTTGTAATTGAAGATACCTAGAGTTTAATTAACCTAGAATTTGGGTCGCATATCCTGTTCTTAGATGGTAGGAGGGGGCAACTCTCCAAATTTTGCTGAGGAAAAAGGAAATACATCATATTTCTGATTTTGAATTTAGATGCATTTTCTCAAAGAAACTATGTTATAAGTGACAATAAATTATACCTTTTTATTCATTTGATTCTGCAAATTTAGGGAGCCAGTTCTAGCTACTAAGCTAGGTACTTTGATCTTGTGGCGTAAAAGGCATACAACTCAATTTTTGTTTTGCTTTTTTAAGCTGGGAAATGTTTTTTTATTTCACCTTTAATTTTGGAGGATAATTTCTTTAGATATAGAATTTTTGGTTGACAGGCTTTCTACCCTCTTTCAGCACTTTATTTATGTCATTTCATTTTTTTCTAGAGATAAAGGGTCTTGTGTTTTGCTGTTTTCAACATATTCTCTTTGCCTTTGGATTTTAGCAGTTCGACTGTCATGTTTCTAGGTTTAGGTCTCTTGTGTATATCCTACTTAGGGATCATGAAGATTTATGGATCTATAGAGTAATGTTTTTCCTTAAATTTGGGAAGTTTTCTGTCATTATTTCTTCAACTAGTTTTTTTGCTTCTTTCTTTCCCTGTAGGAATCCCATAACATGTATGTTTGTATGCTTGATGTTTTTCTACATGTCTCTGAGTTTCTTTTCGTTTTTTTTCCAATATTTTTTTCTTTGTGTTTTTTCAGAGTGGATCATTTCTATTGCTCTCTGGTAGAGTACACTGATTATTTCATCTGCCATCTCAAATCTGCTGTTGAGTCCATGTAGTGAATATTCATTTTGGCTGTTGTATTTTTCAACTCTAGAATTGTCATTTCTTTTCTTTTACAGTTTTATTTCTCTATTGAGAGTCCCTGTTTATTGAGTCATTGTCATCATATTTTCCTGTGATTCTTTGACATTTAAAAAATACATTTTTAATAGCTTCTTTAAAATCTTTATAATAGCTGTTAAATCCGACATCTAGGTTCACTTAGAGTTAGTTAGTTTGCCTTTTTTCCTGGTTATGGGTCACATATTCCTCTTTCTTTGCATGTCTCATAATTTTTGGTTGAAAGCTGGACACCTTTGATGAGGTGCTGTAATAGCTGTGATTGCTTATTTATTTTCCTGAGGATTGTCTTGTCTTTCTTTTTTCTTTTTAAATCTGTCCCCATTGTGGTATATGTCCACTGACCTTTCTGCTCAGTTTGTTTTACTCAAGTGTGTGTGTGTGTGTGTGTGTGTGTGTGT
>NC_048226.1:71269972-71270555 GCF_002007445.2 Ailuropoda melanoleuca
CGGGATCACGCCCTGAGCCGAAGGCAGATGCTTAACCACTGTGCCACCCAGGTGCCCCTGTGGTTTCCTTTTTAACAACGTGCACAGAGGAAAGACCTCGTGAGGACACAGAGGCAAGGTAGCCATCCGAAAGCCCAGGACAGAGGCCTCAGGAGAAACCAAACCTGCCGACACCAGGATCTTGGACTTTTAGCCTCCAGAAGAGGGAGAAAATAAATGTCTGTGGCTTAAACCATGGAGTCTGTGGCATTTTTGGGGTGGCAGTGGGAGCCGACTCATCCTTTGCTCCAAGCCCCTCCCCACTGCATTTGGTCACGCTCTGAGCCCTGTCCCCAGGCCTCACTCCTTCTCCAGATGTTCCCTGCCCCAGGGTGCTTTCCTTCCCCTCTCCTGGCCTTCTCTACAAAACAGGAGTGCAGGCTGCCAAGAGCCTTGGCTGTTGATGATCTCACCTTCTGGGCTTTGCGGACCCAGGTGTGGGTGGATGCGATGGACTTGGGCGGGTCGTATTTTTGAGCTCTGGAGACTGGCTATAAACCAACAAATAAGAGAACTCTCGGGGCGGAACGTGCTGAGGATTAAA
>NC_048226.1:71270624-71277142 GCF_002007445.2 Ailuropoda melanoleuca
GGGGGGGAGCAACTGGCAGTTTGGGATCCACAACATTTATTAATCCGGCTGCAAAAGCACTAGATAGATAGGCCAGTGTTTTGCCGTCTCGGCTCTAAATTACAAAACTGGAAATACGTTTGCTTTTCTGTATCCAATGGCGGGGGGTGGTGAGACCAGATCTGGTTAGAAGCGAGTAACAAGTGCTCCCAGGTCCCATCTCCTTTGTCTCTTCAGAGCACACTTTACGCTGTCACAAAGTTTTTTCTCAGGCTTTGATAAGAAAATGGGGTGTTATGAAAGGCTGTTACCTAAGAAAACAAAAACTGGGAGATACATATTTAACCTACCCTGGTAACTTCTTTAAGTCCCAGACGTGCAAGGACAATTGGAAGTGACTAAGGACCCCAAAAGCCAGACACTGTCCCGTCGGCCCCAGCACCAAGTCCAGGGGAGCCCTTTCAGGTGGGCACACTTCGGCCAGGGGCCAAGGGCAGGAGGACGCAGCACCCCAGGTCTTGAGATTGTGCCCTGTGGGGCTCTGGGGCAGCAGTTTGAGCGAGGGGCTCAGGGGAGGGGGTTTGGGGGTGATATGGGGAGCATAGGGGTGCCAGGAGCAGCTGGGACCTCAAGATCCAGCCGCCTCCACCACCACCCCTAAAAGGGCAGGAGGCAAGCTTTGGCTCTTATCGTGGCTGACGAGCACTCCAGGGCCAATACGCCGACCTTCAGGTCAGGAAGGGACTTCTTGGTCAATTGCAGCTTTTAGGGGCCTGCCAGGATTTGAAATGAACCAGCAGTTCTTATAACATCCAGCCATAAATCTAAGTCTTTTTTTTTTTAACCCAAGCAAAATAGTGAGATAACTTGACATTTTGCATGCTTAAATATAGAACAGATTACAGAAATTGAATACCCACGTCATAAGCTGCTTCATTTCAGCACAGCACACATACCCAGACTGAGTCTTATGTGATTTGTGTCTTGACAGCACCTCCTCTTCTGCCAACATTTTAAAAGCTTCAGGTGGCTAACGCGCACCTGCCCGAGAATGAGGCTACCTGACCTCCAGTCCCAAGCAAAGGCACCTCTCTGGGCCTCGGTGACCCCGTCTCTAAGGCTCCATGGTGTGCAATATCTGGCCTCTGGGCCCAAAAGGCACAATCACAAATGACCACAGATAGTGGTCACATCTCAGTGTCTAGGAAGCTGCGAGTAGGAAGATCAATGAGATTAGCTTGGCATCTACACCTCATAAGATTTGTTAATAACAGATGCCACTCACCAAGCGTGTCTCGTGTGCTCGGCACTATTCGGAGCACGCTTTGCTTGTCTAATTTTTCCTAATTCTCGTTGCGAATTCATAAGGTATCATCGTTTTACCAGTGAGGAAGCCGAAGCTCAGAGAGGTGAAGTAACTTGCCCAAGCTCACACAGCTCATACGGGTCTAAGGGGGGACTGAGGATATAAACCCAGGCATCGTAGTGCACTCAGCCTGCCTTGCAGCTTCTGGGTATCAGCCCTGAGATCTTCACCCCATCACTGACCTGGAAGGATGAGAAAGGGACGGAGCTAGTGATTCTGATCCGAAGATGGTTCCTCATGGGGTTGATCATCTCTGAGCCTGTCCCAGAGTGACCTGTCTGGAGACAGGAGGGGTGGACAGAACACAAAGTGGTAGACTCAGTTTAGGAAAAAAAAAAATCACTGCCCCATTACCATGGGCAAGGTACAGTGTTTGCAAAAGTTCTCTTTCGAGAAAATTACTATAGATCTTAGGAAAATGAATCTAATAGAAAAGAAAAGGAAAGGCAAAGGGAGCCCAATGATTTGAGTATGAATGTTCAGGTTTAAAGCATTTTTTGCCCTTTAAATATCTCTTACTCACCTTGGTGGCAAGTCTCTGCCACCTTAGGACTGTCTCAACTTTTACTGCAAAAGCTGGCTGGGACCATCAGGCAGGACCATCTGTGCCGGAATAAGGATTCTTCCAAAGACCTGGTTTTGATTTTCTAGGAGCTGCGCATGACATCATACACTTTAAAGAGGAACTTCTGCACTTTTGCTTAACTTCTTCCCTTCTGCCCAAATGATTACCTGCTTGTTATTCTCCAAGTAGGACAGTGGAGAGGAGGGCTATTGGTTAAGTCTTTTCCTTTTCGGAGGACATTCAGCCAGACCTGAAGACAAAACATCCAGGCCAAAGTGAAATGTATAGTCAGAGCCACTGGGTCTAGTCTTTCCAGCCCTTTCTTCATTTTCGCTGCTCAAAAGTTAGAATCAAATTTGCCTAGCTTTTCGTGGGTTTTCTTGTGGATATTGGTTTGTATTGACTCCATTAATCATGTACATCAGTAGTTTCCACCTTCCTGTCACCTCGTTGGAGTCCAGTTAGTCAGATGTACAATGAGGAAAGGGGAGAGGTTTGGTGTCACAGAGGATTATGAGAGGTCCCTGAACTCTGGAGGCTTACATTCAAATTAAGTAAGCATCCCATGTTCAGATAGACCAATTTATTTATTTATTAAGATTTTATTTATTTATTTGACAGAGCACAAGCAGGGGGAGCAGCAGAGGCAGAGGGGGGAGCAGACTCCCCGCTAAGCAGGGAGCCCGACACGGGACTCAATCCCAGGACCCTGGGATCATGACCTGAGCCGAAGGCAGATGCTTAACCCACTGAGCCACCCAGCTGCCCCTCAAACAGACCAATTTAAATAAATAAAGAGGGTCATCTCTGTTGTTAAAGCCAGACTATTAAATAAGACCAAACTAGAGAATATTAACAATAACAGTAAGGACACCATTTATTGAGCGCCTATTATGTGCCTGGCAACAATGCTGTGTGGCAAGTGCTATCCTCCTTTTGATGGCAGAGCCGCAGACTCTGTGAAGCGTCAAGGACACAGAGCAAGCAATGGTGGGGCCACAGGTCTGAGTCCAGGTGCGGTGCTCGTGTCACCCCCTGATGAGGAAAGCAGCATCAGCGATGGGACCCACACATAAAGCTCATGCGTAAAGCTCGCTCATAAAGCAAAACGGCATCGTCAAAGACGCCGAGGCCAAGAACTGGGTTTGAGCCCTTTCTGCGATTCCCTTCCTGTGACTTTAGGAACACTGTAAAATAGCACTTTGTGCCTCAGTTTCTTCATTTCTCCAGTTTTCATACCAAGTAGCCCTTGTGAGCATTGGACGGGAAAATGCGTGTGGAAGGTCTTTGGTTACTCCTTCCGGTTTGTGTAAGTGTCCTGAGAACTGACAGTGTCTATTTTGACTACTGCTGAAGCCGGGCCTATTTTCACTCTCGGTCAGTTGAGAAATAATGCTTCTAGGAGGTGGCATAAAATAGCATCGGCTTTAACCTCAGTATCCTGCGAAGACACAGAGCAAATGTGCATCTCGCCCCCTGGACTTGTGGCTCCTTGGTGGTCTGCGGCCGGTTCTGGCAGGGGGCTGAGCAAGTCTGGGAGCTCCCAGCAGAACCCTTTCACAGAGCTCAGCCATGGAACTGCTGTTTCTGGCTAGACGGAGGAAGCTCTGTCTCCCCGCCATTGTTTCCCCCCTTGTATACTGGGAACAATGATGAGAGATACTGGACTCACGGAACAAAGTTCCTCTGCGTATGGAAAGCGATCCACACAGAAATCCTAAAACGTCTTGCTTGCTTGCCTCCCCTCCTGACAAAGGTCCTGGACCACCACTGGAAGATTTATAAAGTGAATTACTGATGCCTTGGTGCTGGTGCGCCCACCAGGGACCCTCAACATTGTCAACCTCATTCTCATGCCAGCAAGGGCCCTGGGGGACCCCACAGGACTGACGGTGTCCATTCCTCTCTGCTCAACTGGCCCGTGACCACGGCTGAGCTCCAGGGGCCGAGTGTCATAGAGCAGGCGCCCTGTCGGAGAATTCCGAAGAAATCTCTCAGCTGTCTTTCAGAAGCGCTATAAGCACCTCTGTGCCTCCAGCCGTGCTCCTCACAGCCTGGCAGCCTGGATGCATGTGTCCGTTCCCGCAGTAGGGTGCTATGCGCGGAGTCCTTCCCTGGCACCTGGCTCGGTGCTTGATGTTTCCCATGCGCTCTCCGGTCCTCCCATGGACCCAGCAGGGAAGGCTCTATCTTCATTGTGCAAGGAAATGAATTCAGGCCCAAAGAAGTGAAGGGAGGCCAAACTGGACAGAGCCGGGAGTTAAACTCGGGCCGACGCTTCCTGCTAAACTTTGTTCTAGCTCAGCAAGGCTGGAACTGGGATTGATTAGTGCCCCACAGTAGCCTGGTACCAGGGGAGTCCAGTCCGCATCCCCAGGAATAATAGCTACCCTTGGTCAAACTCTTGCTATATGTCTGACTGTGGTTTACCAGTGCGATTGCATTAATTTTCATAACCACCCAATGATATCGGTACCGATGTGCTCCCCTCACTAGGGAGCGAGGGCTCCTAGAACCTCAGTAATTCAAGCACAGGCCGCTGCTGTCAGGATTCACATCCAGGCCCGTCTGACTGTGAGGCCCTTGCTTGGAACCAGTGTGTTCCCTTGCCTGGTCAGGTGGTTTCCCAACTGTCCTCGTAGGAGCTCATGAAGCCTGCGGGGCCCCACCTGGCAGGCAGGAGAGCTTGAAGACAGGCGGGAGAAGGGCAAGACATATGGGGAAGGCCAGCTTGTGTCTGAGCCCTGCCATCTGTCCCTGGTAGTTTGATTGGGGTCCAGTTGCGACAGCATGTGCCGGGCACCCAGGTGGCAGTGTGCTTGTGATCACCATCGCATTTAACTGTCAGAACCACTTTATTGAGTAGGTGCGATTATCTCCATTTTACAAACAAGGGAACTAAGTCTGCCTAGATTAAGTGACTCTCCTGTGGTCACATAGCTAGTAAGTCACAAGGCCTGGGTGGTAATCCTGGCTCCAGGCTCTACACAGTGTTTGAGGGAGCGTTCCTCTGGCAGATACTACTTGTTAATTGACTTGAAACATAGTCTCGCTCCCTTTTCCTTGGTACCTCCCTTATAAAGGGCAATAGCTGCCTTTCTCCATCCCCCTATGGTCACATGACACACTTCTGGTCAATGAGATGTCAGCAGAAGTCTACTGGGAAAGTCCACTGGGAGCTTCTAGGAAGGTCTTGCTCTTTCTAATGGAAAGGATGTTGCTGTCACTTCCCCCTTTCTGTTTGGTATAATGAGGCCATGTGTCTTGAGTAGAACCACCCATCCCACAGCCTTGTTCGTAAGGCCAAGAGCAGCTGGCCCTGACATCACCAAGCCCTCGACCAATATGCCCAGCTGCCTGACCAAAGACTTCTTGCTATTTGCAACAAATACATCCCTTTGTGTGTAAACCCCTATGAGTCTGACTTATATGCTCTTGACTGATAACGGGTCCCTAGAGGCGAGAAGGAAGCAGCGGCACGCCTTGTGATGCCTGGGCACGTTGCGTCTAGTGACTTGTAAGTACTGAGATATTAATTCATGCACTCACCAGGAATGAAGCTCTTGGATGTGATTATGAAATCTTTGGAATGACTAGACTCATGAAAATGGTGTTTCATTTCCCCAGACTACAATGTGTGAAGGGTAGATCAATGGGCAGTCAGAGAACATGAACTACAATGGATGGACTTCCAGGGAGCAAAGTTCTCAGGGGCTGTGGCATCTCTCTGTGACCCCTCTAAAGCCTGTCAGACCCTGGTGGGAAACTTCCTGAGAAGGATGGAAGGGAGAGCAGCTGTGGATGGTAGAAGTCAAAGTTGGAGACCTTGAGAGACATTTCCCAGGGAACACCAAGAAATGTGGGGACCCTGGGTGACTCTGCCCGAAGTCCTCCTTGCTCCTTCACGCTCTCTCATTTGGGTGTATGATTGGCAATTTAATGTGGGGGTTAAGAGTTCAGAATGTCTGGGCCCAAATCTTAGTTATGGATACAATTCCAATCATGAAACTTGTTCTCCGCGGGACACTGGTTAAGTTACTTAAACTCTCTGTGCCTTTACTTCTTCATCTTCAGAATGGGCTAACAACGCTTGTTTCATAGCATTATCANAGGCTGAAATTAGATAAGCCATGTCATGGGCATAACGCAGGGCCTGGCACATGGTGTGTAACTGATAATGTTAGATGTTGATGGTGTTACTGTGAGAGTCTTCTGCAAGGGCAGGTGGCTGTTTGTTCATGGTGCCGATCTTGACCTTTTATCACATGGAGGGGGCCATCTTGCCTCCACCTCCACTACTCTCCGCAAAGTCCTGCTGTGTTGGCAGTATGCTCTTCCACTAGTAACTCCCCCTGACGTCAGAGAAGCAAGTGGCTGGACATAGAGGGCAGTCAGGACGTTCGTTGGCCAACATGCCAGTTGAAGGACCTGGCCAGTGTGGCCTTAATTTTGCCAGTGCTAACCTTTTCATCCCATCAGGCAAACTACCATGGGTCAGGTCAAGACCAGAGCAGGGGTGCAAGGAGAGAGCTAGCCATTAAGATAGGAATGGGGGTAAGCTGGACACCCTCAGCCTTATGATTTGACATTGGCATAAAACTGAGTGGC
>NC_048226.1:71277242-71318412 GCF_002007445.2 Ailuropoda melanoleuca
TTAAGATAGGAATGGGGGTAAGCTGGACACCCTCAGCCTTATGATTTGACATTGGCATAAAACTGAGTGGCATAAATTTAGCTCTAAGTGAGATAACATAGACACCCCCCCTCCACATACACAGCCCTAAGTCTGGGCAGTTTTCCTATTAACCAAGAGAACAAAACATCAATCTCCCTCTGGACGAAAGTGCTGGGCACACAACACACTCTGCTGTCTCCCCTGTTTCCAGAAATGGTTGATGGATCCTTCCTCTCACATTTATTTCTGCCATTAACGCGGCACAGTAGAATTTCAACAAGACAGAAATAGAAGACAGAAAGGTTGATCCTGTCAAAAGCTCTTAATATAATTATGAGAGTCCAACCTCTGTGTGCATCCCCCGCCCCAGGAATAATTAGGCTGCAGGTCGCTGGGAACCGAACTGGGGAGAGGGAAGGAAGGGACAGCAGGCTGAGGACATTGTGATTAGTGCCATGGCTGCTGTCTCTCTGCAGGAGGACGCCGGGAAGCTGCAGCCTTGCGGGCTCCCTGGGAATTCTGCAGGTTCATAAAAGCCCGTTAGAGCTTAGATGGTCCCAGGCAGCAATTAGCGACCTTAATCATTTCGGTGAGGCTGCACCCACCCCCGCCCCGGGCGCTTCATGTGCACAGACCCTTTGCCGAAGGTTAGGTCCTTTGAGGTAAGTAGAAATACACCCTCGTCACCCCCCACCCCCAGGGTCTGAAGAAGGGGGCTGGGAACAGCTGGCCAGGGCACCAGGCTTAGGGACTGATGGGAACCACGGAGGCAGGTACAGCCTGGGACATCCTGGCTACCGGTGAGAAAGCAGAATCCCTCTTCCCTTGAACATTTGCTTTCTGTTTAGGGTTTAATTTTCTCTTTGAAAGGCAATCTATGGACTGCCAAAAAAGCCAGTCCCCAAAGTCCATTCGTGGTGTGTCTCTTCTCCAACTTAATTTCCGTTCTAATGTTTATGGAGCTCCCACCTTGGTCTTTGGTGTTTGTTATTCTAATCCCACGGTTATTCTCCCCAGAGTTTGCTGTTTTATTGGGGGGGGGCTGTGCTGCTCCATTTCAGGGGTTGGAGCCTAATGACTGAGCTCAGATGTTGATGGAGAGGACTCCGGAGGGGCCCAACACCCTCGAAATGAGCTCTCCATGGCTGCATCCCCTCTCCCTCGGCCCCAGAGGGAGGCAGCTCTTTTGCTCTGCTGACAGCCACCGGAGTTCTGGAACATCATTCTTCACTGGTGGCCAAATGACAGAGCCCTGTGCTCTGTACAAGAGACAGACTCAGGCCCCTGAAACCTCCTGCTTCGTGATTCTGCGCCTGCCCTCTGTCAACAGCAGTTTAGCCTTTTTGAAAGCACTCTTTAGAGCTGAGCCAGATTGCCTTGGGTTTGGGTCTCGGCACTGCCACTTACCAGCTGTGTGACCTTGGGCAGTATCTTTAACCTCTCTGTGCCTCAGTTTCATCATCTGTAAAATTGGGTACCAGCAGCACAGGGCTGTTGTTAGCATGAAATGAGTTAATAGATATAAATTGCCTGGAAGAGGGCAGGGGACACAGTCAGCCTCAGAAAGTGCTAGCTGTAATTATTACTGTCATTAGTCCCTCCTGGTCAGGCCTAGATGCAAACACCGGAGTTGCAGTTCCCAGCGTGCCCAGCAGGCGGCGCCCTGCATCCCAGTGGTACCGTGCGTGGAGCGGGTGGCCTTCAGTGCCTGGTTCGCCAGATGCGGACTGCCTGGTACCCACATATTGGATTTTGTTGGTCCAATGCGTACGGCTTCCGTCTCTTCCATCCCTCTCCCTCCAGCCCACCGGCCCTAGAACGACTTGTCTGAGGAGGGCAGACGGGCAGGAAGGAATCACAGGAATTCTGATTCTCATTCTCAGACAGGTTCAGTCACTGGGCCAAGCCCACTCGACTTGCAAGTGGCATTGCAGGGATTCACACCCACCTTGGCTTGACTCCCAAGGACACACTTGCCTATAAGGCCCCTTGCGGCGATGGCCCTTTTGCCAGGGGCTGCTCTCTACCCTTTGACGCTGTGCTCTGGTGAGTGATACGGATAAGTCCACCAGCAACTCTCTGAAAACAGAAGCGAGGCTGTTTTCTAACCACCAAGGGCTGGAGACGGTCCAGGAGAAGCCGGCCTACTTTAAAGTCTTCAGAGAAGGAAATTCCCATCCAGACACAGGGTGAGCTGCCACCGTCAGGCCAAGTGTGGATGACAGGGCTTCTTCCTAAAATGCTCAGCCATCCATTAGACCCTTGTAGGGCCCAACACCTCACAATGTGTGCCCCTGCCCACAGACGGGGACCCCCAGGAGCAACCCACAGCTTGTGCCCTGCTGACTACCGAAGTGACCCCACTTTTGGGCACGTGTGAATAAACCCTCTGCCCCACCAGTTGGGTCCCAGGCAGGAGGACACACACCTGTCCCTCACAGCCACCCGGGTGCATTTGCCTAACTTGCTTTGTGGCGCATTGTCGGCCGCCCAAGGCAGTCGCTGCTCCACAGTGTAGAAACACCCACCGGAAGTCTGTGGGCATTCCAGGGCTCTGGGCTGTGCCTGGCCTCCACCTAGCTGGCCAGTGTCTGGTGAGTATGGGTCTCCTGAAGGCTGGACCTGGGCTATGGAGTGGACTGAACTCCATGTCTGCCACCCGACACCCAAGCCCTCCTAGTACCTTCTGTGCTCTGGACTCCCCCATCAAAGAGGCCACAGCCCTTGCCCGTGATCCTTCATCCGCTCAGGCTCTGGTTGTGTCACCCGTTTTAGGCTTCATTTCCCTAGATCAGGGGTACACCAGTGTTGTTCCTGGCAGACAAGGCCGTCCCAGGTTGATCCGAGAAGCTGCCAGAGTCTTGGTGGCAGTCACTTCCCAGCCACAGTCTCTCTGGGTCCTGGCTTTCCTGCAATCCTTGCCTGCCAATCTCAGCAGATGTCGAGGATATGGGCCCCTATATCATTCCCTGCCGTTCTGGAGTCAAGAGATCCATCTTCCCGAGGCCCCTGCAGAAGATGGGAGGTGAGGTGTCCAGGACAGAGCCTAGCTTTAGGGCCAGATCTGGGCTCCAGAACATGGGTGCTGTGTACCCCAAGGGCAAGGGTTACCTCTATCTCTCAGGGTGCTCCCCCCACAGTAGAGAGAGTGGTTGCTCTGCCGACTGTCATCGTGTGAGCAAGTGATAACACAGGGGGGTCCCCCAGCCCAGGACACTGCACACACTCAGTACTCCCCAGCTGCCCGCTAAAGGATTCGCTGTGAAGCCCATGACACTGGGGCTGCCAGTGAGCGAGGCCGCTGGTTGGCCGGGAGGCCCTGCCAAAATGAGGCTGGACTTGCTCGAGGCTGGGAGAAACGCAAGACTATGGCCTTGAGCCTAGGCCCCGCCTGAAAAAGACGGCAACAAGATCCAGGGCTCCCCTGAATAAAAGAGGGAGGCATTGAGGGGCATTTGAGAAAGAAAGTGATGAGGAGATGGCCAAAGCGCCACAAATGACTCGGCCATTTTGCCATTTTGCCGAAAGGTGGCTCACCCTCAGGCAAAGCCCCCATCCTGGAGTTTCCTGACCCCCACCCTCGATCCCCTCCCCGCGCCCCGTCTGGCACTCTGCAGCCGGCTCCCGACCCGTTGCCTCATGGCCTTGCTCTTTGCGGGGGCAGCTGACGCCCTGCGCTGCTCCCTGAGTTCAGGGACGCTTCCATCTGCTGGGAGGAAGATGTGGTCTGCTCGAGGCTTTCCAGAGGTTCTAAGGATTGGGAATCCTGCGCAAGAATGAGGCCCGACTTTTAGCTCACAAGGATCCCACCGCAGCCCTCCCTGAGGTATGGCTGACAACCAGAGAAGAAAAGTGAGAAGATGGACAGAGATGCCTGTGGCTGAAAGGTCTGGCTGTTGGATACATGGATTCACCCTCTGGGATGTTGGAAGGTCTGCGGGCTGGAAGAGGGGCTGGTCCCACAGACAAGCCTGGTCCATCACAGGTCCATCTGGCTGTGTGGCCCTGCGGCCTCCCTCAGCGCCACCTACAGAGGGGAGGGAAGGGCGCAAGGAGCAAACCGAGGAGCCCGGCAGGCAGGAGGGCTGCCTGGAGGCTGAGCTAGCGGCCTGCTCCGGGCTCCTCCCCTCCTCGGCCCGCCTCCCAGGGAACCAGCGCCCCCTTCTGCCCCAGGGGTGCGTCGCGAACACTATCCAGAGAAGAGGCAGGTTGGGGCGTTTTCAGTGCTACAGCTGTAATAAATCCGGAAACTTCCCTGATGCCTGAACTCCCCCAGATACCTTTTGATTTAATTATTCATAACCACCGTCGATATCTACTGATCTGCAAGGCAGTGAGTGAAGCTGGCCCCCGCTTCTGCAGAAGGAGGGACTGGGCAAGCCCCTGCCCCAGCCGGAGACCACTCTGAGCTGCTGGGCGCCTCTTCCTGCCTTAATACTCAGAGCACAACTCCCTCCCATCTGTCATTTCGGGCCTTATTTTATCGATCCTTTTAAGAGCAGGCAGTAACAATTTATTAGCCATTTTCCAGAGTCTGTGCCTCCTGGCTAGATCTTTTTCCATCTTGAGAGCTGAAATAATATTTCTTCTAAATCCAGCTCTCTTCAAGGCACTAAGGAAGGCCAGTCTGAGGGAGCCAGTGATGCCTACAGAGAAGGAACAATTAAATTAAGACATTTCCATTTTTCCCCCTACAAAAAAAACAATTTAGTGGTTTCAAGCGAACAACTGTGTGTGGCGTTGGGGGGTGGACACCTACAGAGACCGGATGAAAAACAAGTCATTTTTCTTTCCCCTTACAGAAGCTGCCTTTGTAGAAGTGAGGGAGAGAGGAAAGGAGGGAGGCCCGCAGGCTGAGTGGGGTGGGCTCCGTGCGGCCCAGCCTCCCTGCCCTGCGCCTGTGGCTCAGGCTGGCGGTGCCTCCGTTTTAGCTTCAATCAAAACCAGGGGAAGAAGAAGCCACTGCTCTATCTCCTGATCCACGGTTGATTCATCTCCTCTCTCTGCCTCGAGAATGAAGAACCACAAGGAAAGCTCTAGGGCTGGACGGAGGTGCCTGACGGGGGAAGAAGGTCGTCCAGGCAGCTGTTCTCGCTTCTCAGTCGCCGGCCTGAGCCAGGAAGCCACAAGGGACTCAGCCCGGGCAGGCGTCTGGGGCTGTGTAAATTCCGAGTGTTTATCCTGTTGTTGGCCAAGAGGAACAGGGGCCAAGACGAGGCCAGGGACTAAGAAAGCCCCAGAGCAGATGGGGCTTCAGGCCTTCCAGCCAGACTTACGAAGTTGCCTCTGGGTTTGGAGCCAGATTTCTCCCAAAGGGAGGGACTCATGTCCCAAGGACTTTGACTTGCCCCAGGAGGGCCCTTGTTCTGTTGCCCTCTGGTCCTTGACCAGTCTCCGAACCCAGCCCCCCTTCCCCAGTAGCCCACCCCAGAGCTGATACACACACCAGCCACCTGCTCCCCGGGCACCGTGCCAACCCTGTATCCAGTTTACCCACTTCTTCTGACCTGCCGGACAATAATAAATATCCTTGAGCTCAGAGCAAAACGGAGGCTCAGAAAGGCTAAGTGACTTGTCCAAGACCACACAGCTACTGGCGTGAAATGCAGGTCCATCTGCTTTATATTATTTACTTTTTAATTTCCCAATATTTATATTATAGAAAATTATTGGCTTATCTACTTATATAAATACATTCATTAAATTCATGAAGAACTTCATTTATAAAATTATACAATATATGTTATAATTTAGTAGTTATTATTTAATTATTGTTGGGAATTTTATGTTATTTACTTTTTGAATAGGCCATAGTGCATAGAATTCAAAATTCAAAATATACCTAAGGAATGCAGTAAAAACTGCCCTTCCTCAACCTTTGTCCTGCAGCCACCCACATCCCTCCTCAGAGGCAACCACAGTTATTTCGTTGTGTATCCTTTCGGGAAACAACGATGCAGATAAAATATTATGCCATGTATACTTTTACCCCTCTTTATACATGATGCATACAGCATGTATCATTCTGCTTCTTACCTTTTTTCTGATCAGTATTTCTTAGAGACCATTTCACTTGAGTATATAAAGAACTGCCTTCCTTCTATTTATAGCTCCATGGCCAAAGACACTGGATTAAATTATGTATTAATCTCAAGAAGCAAATTCATTTCTACTCTCTTGTTTTATGCTTTATTTTATTTCATTTTTTATTTTTTTAAAAGATTTTATTTATTTTTTTGAGAGAGAGAGTGAGACAGAGAGAGGGCATGAGCAGGGGGAAGGGCAGAGGGAGAAGCAGACTCCCCGCTGAGTGGGGAGCCCGATGTGGGGCTCAACCCCAGGACCCCCTGAGCTGAAGGAGACACTCAACCAACTGAGCCACCCACGCACCCTATGCATTTATTTTTAAAAGTTCCATCTTTTATCTAACTGAACTTTCCACTTTGAACCTAGATCTTCTGGTTTGGAGTAAGTGTCCAGTGCTGGGGAGCAGGTCGGTCCTGTCTGGAGAATAACCAGCGATGGGCAGCGGAGCCCAGGGCTGGCTTACACAGCCCGCTGTCAGGCGGGCTCTCTGTGCCACGTCAGACGCCGCGATCCCAACCCCCTGCAGTGAGGATGCCTCGGCCCATACCATGGGATTGGGTTCCTCACTCCCTCCATCAGTGATGAAGAAGCATTTCCGCGGTTATCCCGCCATGTGTGGAGCCCATGTTCTCAGGAGTCAGTAAGGTTCTAGCTTGTAAGTCTGAGGAGTTTAGGGAGAAGATATTGGGAAATGCTATCACTTTGGATGTCACCGAGAGCCGTCCATTTGATGATTTTTCAGGAATAGGGATTACGGGATCAAAGAATTTTTAAAAATCGTTTTTATTTTTCAGAGCAGTTTTAGGTTCACATTCAAATTGAATGGAAAGTAGAGAGTCTCCGTACACCCCTTGCCCCTACACACGCACAGCCTCCCCCACCATCAACATCCCCCCACAGAGTGGAAAATGCATTCCAGTCCATGAACCTACCTTGACACATCATAATCACCGAAGCCCATAATTTACATTAGGGTTCGCTCTTGGGGTTGTACCTTCTGTGGATTTGGACAAATGTGTCACGGCCTGTATGCACCAATGAAGTCTCACCAGAGCAGTCCCACTGGCCTGGACATCCTCCGTGCACTGCTTACCATGACTCGTCCTCAGCTCCTGGCAACCACTGATCTTTTCACGGTCTCCATAGTTCTGCCTTTTTCAGAATGTCACATTGTTGGAAACATCACATTGGTTTCTTTCACTGAGCAATACGCACTTAAGGTTCTTCCATGACTTTTCATGGTTTGATTGCTTATTTCTTTGGAGCGCATAGTAACATTCCATTGTCCAGGTGAACCCCAGTTTATTGATCCATTCACCTACTGAAGGGCATCTTGATTGCTTTTAGGTTTTAGCAATTATGGATAAAGCTGCCTGTAACATCTGTGTGCAGGTGTTTGTGTGCACATAAGTTTTTAACTCCTTTGGGTAAATACCAAGGATATGGGCGTACTGGTTGCTGGATTTTAAGGTAAGAGTACATTAGCTTTGTAAGACACAGCCAGACTGTCTTTCAAAGTGGCTGTGCCCTGTTGCGTTCCCGCCATCGAGGGATGAGAGTTGGTGTAATAGAATTTTAAAGCTAGAAATGGCTCTAGACGTCATCAGATTTTACCCTGCCATACTGCAAATGAAAAACAAAAGCACAGGGGCGCCTGAGTGGCTCAGTGGTTAAGCGTCTGCCTTTGGCTCAGGGCGTGATCCCAACGTTCTGGGATCGAGCCCCATATCGGGCTCCTCCGTTGAGAGCCTGCTTCTTCCTCTCCCACTACCCCTGCTTGTGTTCCCTCTCTCGCTGGCTGTCTCTCTCTGTCAAACAAATAAATAAAATCTTAAAAAAAAGAAAAAAAGAAAAACAAAAGCACAGAGCAGTTAAGCAACTTGCTTGAGAACACGCAGCTTGACAGTCAATGCGGAGATGTCTGTGAGGACCAGCAAAAACACTGTAGCATTTCCTATCCTGGCTGCTGGACATTATTCCAGCAGGCAGCTGATGTGGCCGAGGAAGCAAATACCAGGCAGGCTCTTGAAATGAGCTCAGGCAATTTTAACCAATGACAGCTGTAAGATGGTCATGGCCGTCACATGCAGGTACAGACACTCACTCTGAACTTGTAACAGATTCTGCTATTTGATGAAATGTATGACAATAGCCGTTCTTAATGAATACTAACATAATGGAAACATCAAGAAAGATAAACAAGAATGCAACTCTGATGGGTACTACAACACACCTCTATCACAACAGCTATCCGTACTACAATTCTCACGGTACATACTTGAATTCCCCACCAGATTAGGAATGCCTCGAAGTTAGAGATGCTGGCTTAGTCCTTCTATAACCCTAGTGACAAGTTTGACACTTAGTTCATCATTTGTTCTCAACAAACATTTGTTGAGCTGAAACTTGGAAGCATTAAGATGTAGCTCATTACTGGGGCGCCTGGGTGGCTCAGTTGTTAAGTGTCTGCCTGTGGCTCAGGTCATGATCCCAGCGTCCTGGGATTGAGGCCTGCATCGGGCTCCCTGCTCCACCGGGAGCCTGCTTCTCCCCCCCTACTCCCCCTGCTTTTGTTCCCTCTCTCACTGTCTCTCTCTGTCAAATAAATAAATAAATAAAGTCTTTAAAAAAAAATCTAGCTTTAACAGATGTAGCTCATTATTGCTCCCAGAGCGAGGTGACATCCTATCACTGCACATCTCATAGATCTTACATTCTCACTTCAGTGTCCCTTCCGGAAGTGGTACATTCACACATTTGTGTCACCTGCAATTTGGCAAGTCACCATGTCACTGGATTCCCTGGGCCCCGGCTGGAGCCTGGTGGGCTTGCAGGCACGAAGGTGATGAGGCTGAGAAGAGAGACATGGGAAGGAGTCTGAACTGTTACTGTCGCCATGGGGACCAGGTATGCATGTTAGGAAGTGTGTTCTCCCCACCAGAGGAACAGAATAGAAAGCTCTGAAATAAATATACATCTCACATGAATTTTTTATGTGATGAAGCTGACATTTCCAATTAGTAGAGTAATTATGGATTATTTAATAATAGTATTGGGCTAACTGGTGAGCCCCTAAAAAGCAATAATAGCTCCTATGGTAGACGGAATAATCACTTAGTGATAGGCACTTACCTTTCTCCCATCTCCCCCCCTTTCTCCTCCCTTTCTTCCCCCCACCCCCACCTCCCTAGAAGTCCTTGTCTTAATCCCCAGAACCTGTGAATGTGTGACTTTATGGGCACACAGATGTGATCAAATTCAGAGTTTGGAGACTGGAAAATTAGCTTGGTTTATCCAACGGGACCCAATACTGTCACAAGGGTTATAGGAGGAAGCAGGAGGGTCACATTCAGAGATGACAATGTGAGGATGGGAGCAGAGGTGGGCGTGGCGTGACGGCTACCGTTGAAGACCAAGGAGTGTTCTCACCGGAGAACAGCGTGGGCGGCCTTTAGAAGCTGCGGGAAGCAAGGATACAGATTCTTTCCCCGAGCCTGAAAGAACAACAGCCCTGCTGACACCTTTATTTTCACCCTGTTGGACCCATTTTAGACTCCTGACCTTCAGAGCTGTGAAAGAATACATCCGTATTGTTTTAAACCACGAAATTTACCAAGTTTGCAAGTTGTTACAACATCAGTGGAAACCGAATGCAGATTCCTAGTTTACGAGTTATCAAATAAATATTAGATTAAATATTTAAACGGGAGCACCACATAAACACACACACAAAACAAAACTTGTGAAGGGAGGAGAATTTTCTTTCCTCAAAGGCAGAGAGTGAGAGCATTTTAAAAAACCTCTCTATGCAAAACAAATAAAACAAAACCTAAAAATCAAATTAACATGCAAATTACAAAGTGGAAAATTATTTGAAGTGTGTAAAATGGACAGAGAATTATCTTTGAATGGAAAAGTTAACGGTGATTTTCTACAATGAATGTGCATTATAATTTTGTAAAGAAGATAACATACTTTCACAGAAATTCTGTTATTGTGGCAGTTCTATCAAAAATGAATTAGAGACAGGTACGGGCACTTCGCCGAAGAAGATACAGGGATGGCAAATTAATACATGAAAAGATGTTCCACATCATTAGTCACTAGACAAATGCAAATTAAAAGTAGAATGAAATATCACTGCACAGCAATTAGAGTGGGTTAAATGAAATAGACTGATTATTCCAAGTGTTGACAGGACCTAGAGCAGCTGGAACTCTCACACTGTGCTGGAGAGAATGTAAAATTGCACAGTTACTTTAGAAAACTTTGGCCATTTCTTCAAAGTTAATCATATATACACCTACCATAGGATCTGGCCATTCCACTCCTAGGTATTTTCCCAAAAGAGGTGAAATCATGTGCCTATACAGAGACTTACATTCAAATGTTTATAGTGGTTTTATTTTTAATAGCCCCAAAGTGGAAACAACCCAAATACCCACCAGCAGGTTTATGAAGAAACAAATGATAATATGTCCACACGTAGGAACAGTACTCAACAATCAAAAGGAATGATATATTCAAAAATGTGGGTAAATATGAAAATAATTACACTGCATGAAAAAAGCCAGATCAAAAGGAAAGAATGAGTATATCCTCGATGGGTTCCATCTCTAAAATCTGGAAATACAACCAGTCTACAGGAGCAGTGGTGGCTGAGGATGGGGCGGAGTGAAGAGGGGGTGGTGTACCAGGGAACTCCAGGGTGACAGATATGTTCACTATCTTGATTGTGATGATGATTTTGTGGGTATACACGGAGGTCGAAGCCTATCAAATTAGACATTTTGAATACATGCAGTTTGTTGTATGTCAGGTGTACCCAAATGAAGTGGTATTTCAAAGTGGCTTGACCTTGAAAAAAGATGGGAGAAAGGTAAGTGCCTATTGCTAAGGGAGAGAAGCCAGTCTGAGAAGGCCATGTGCTGTATGATTCTGACTGCATGACATTCTGGAAAAGGCAAAATGGTGGAGTTCGTAAAAAGATCAGTGGTTGCCAAGGTTAAGGGGAGTTAAGGATCAGGAGGTAGGAGCATGAGGATTTGGGGGGCAATGGAACTATTCTGCATGAGTGAATAGCCACCGTAGTAATGGGCACAGGTCATTCCACATTTGTCCACACCCAGGGAATAATGACACCAAGAGTGATTTGTAATATAAACTATGGACTTCGGGTGATTGTGAGGTCTCAGTGTAGGTTTGCTGTAACAAATTTCCCACTCTGGTGTGGGATGTTGGTAAGGAGGGAGGTTGTGCATGTGTGGGGACAGCGAGTATACGAGAAATCTCTGTTACCTTCTTGAGTTCAATTTTTCTGTGAACCTAAAACGACTCTGTAAGATAAAGTTTATTAAAAAAAGAAGTGGCTTGAACAATTGAGATATTTGTTTTCTCTTGTATCAGAGGCCTGGGGTGGAGGTGGGGAAAGAGGTTCAGTACAGAAGTGAGTGTAAAACACTGCAAGGCTTCCGTATTGAGACAGCAGAATGATCCAGATCTTTAATTCTAAAGGATATCGTTTGGATGCCCTCAGAGAAACACTTGGGGTTATCACTCTGAGATTAAAAGGGGAGAGTTTTGGAGCAGAGACCACGCAACTGGACTCATGGGACAGAATTTTCTCGTTGCTCATTCAGCATATGAAACTTACTACCTCTTACGGGTTGGTCAGGAAAGACCACAGCCATTTTCAAGGGGCTTAAAGCTACTGAATGGCTGAAATGACAGCACTGGTCTATGCCAGTCCTTGTAGTCCCACAAAACACCCACTCCCGGCCTTGTTCTCCAGAGATCCCTGGCCTGGATAAATCCCAGGTCTGAAGTGAACCTCGTATTTTCCGTGCTTCCTGACTCATCAACACCAAAATCACCTCCGGGGCAGAGATTCCTGATGGAGGGAGAAAGCATGTTAGATGCTCCCGACCCTAGGCTCTTACAGGAATTTCAGCAGTGACTGGCTGCTCCTTGTCCCACTCTGCAGGCGAATCCTAGACATGCCCGTGGTCACCAGGCTCTGGCCTTGGAATCAAGATGGTCGCTGCCTATTGGGCCCTCTCAGCCATTGCTGTTCGGAAGCACTTTATCTCAGGAGTACAGAGACTCTCCAACTGTCGGTCTACGAATTGCAGACTTTCAAAGTCATGAAGGAACCCTGAAGCTGACTCAGGTTAAAATTCCCAGCTGAGCAGAGCTTTCCTTCCCATTGCCTGAGTTCCCTGGAAGCCCAGGAAGGAAATCTTGGCAGCAATTGCCGAATGCCGGCATCCCAGCCCCCCAACCTTCAGTTGTGCCCACTTTTAGGAGTCCCCAAGGTCTGAACCCAACTGGGGCTACCATTGCAAAGCTTGAGCACTGCTGGGGGGCTCACTGCTTCCCCTTGATGACCCTGGGGGGCTGGGGGCACATTAGTTTCCTCCTCCCAGTGCTTCTAGCCGCTGCTCCCAGAGGCGCTCTCCACAAGCTGGCGACCCATCTCTCCTCTCTACTCTCTGGGCAGAAACCCCCCCACCCCGAAACCCAATTGAGCCCATTCTCAGTGGCTTTCCTTCCTTTCTCTTTATCTCACCTCCTCCTATCCTTGTTCTCCTTTGTGAGGTTGATATGCTAAATTTTCTCCGTTCCTCAGAAACCAGTGGGGCGCCTGGGTGGCTCAGTTAGTTAAGCATCTGACTCTTGATTCTGGCTCAGGTCCTGATCTCAAGATGGTGAGATCGAGCCCCGCGTCTCTCTCTCCTCTCAGCCTCTCCCTCTTCTCATGCTCTCATTTGCTCTCTCTCAAATAAATAAAACCTTTTTTAAAAATTAATTAATTTAAAAAACCCCACAAAACGACTGCTTCTAGACTTCTGTCTTCTCCCCCCTTCATTTCTACCTCCAACACTACAAAGCAACATGGGCTTGCCCCTCCCCTCCTCACCTCTGGCTCACTCGCTGCCCTCTGCTGATGGCTCTGCCAAGAGCACAGTGACCTCCTAACCCCAAAAGTCTAGGGCACCTCCGGGGCTTCATTCTTCCCACCTTCGTGATCTCCAGCGTCTGGTTCTCCGTTCCCTGACCCATCCCTTTCTTGGGGCCCCCAAAGTTGCTTCAGGATTACCCCATCAGACCCCTCACTGCAGTCTGGAGCTTCTTATGCAAATGAAACATCTTGCTTCAGTGGCGCTCTTGACCTCCGACGGAGTCCCTCCGAGATGGAGTCGCCCCCTGACGCGAAGGCTGTGTCTCTGGCACGCTGGCCTGCCTGTTTCTAGCCCCTTAACTTCAGTCACACCCAGGTTTTTGCAACTCTCTCTCATTTGTCTCCATGCATTTATTTGCACGTGCCATTTTCTTCTCTCTGGAAGCCTCCCTTCCCCTCCCTCCTTCTCAAGGTTAAGACTTGCCTCTTGGCCTTCCTGGAGGCAGTTGTGCTCCTGAAGCTCTCTCTGCATGTGTTCGGTGAGCTTGATGAGTCCGCAGAAGACCTGGCTGGCACCCTGTAGCCCAGTACACATCAACCCAGCCCCACATTCTGCTGCTTTTCTCTCTCTCTTTTTTTTTTTTTAACATTTTATTTTATTTATTTGACAGAGAAAGAGACAGCCAGGGAGAGAGGGAACACAGCAGGGGAGTGGGAGAGGAAGAAGCAGGCTCCCAGCGGAGGAGCCCGATGTGGGGCTCAATCCCAGAACCTGGGGATCACGCCCTGAGCCGAAGGCAGACGCTTAATGACTGAACCACCAAGGCGCCCCGCTCTTTTTTTTTTTTAAGATTTTATTTATTTATTTGACAGAAAGAGAGACAGCCAGTGAGAGAGGGGGAGTGGGAGAAGAAGAAGCAGGCTCCCAGTGAAGCAGGGAGCCCGATGTGGGGCTCCATCCCAGGACCCTGGGATCGTGCCCTGGGCTGAAGGCAGACACTTAACAACTGAGCCACCGGCACCCCTCTGCTGCTTTTCTCTTAACACCGTTTCCCTCTGAAAATCCATTTGGCCTCAGAGTTTCAACTTGTAACTCAATTCAACAGAAATGCTTGGGATGCCGCAGGCACTCGCTGGGCTGATGCTCAGCTCTCTATCTTTGTCCCTCATGTCTTCTCCTAAGCCTAGAATCACATTCCTGGCTCTTCACAGGATGGCTATTTCCATCTGGACATCTATCTGGGACCTTATTTTCCAGTCACATTCCCTACGAAGCTCCATGCTCTACATTGTTCAGGTGAAAAATTTTGATCATCACCAATTCCTTTCCTTTCTCTCCGCTAGCTACCAGTTCTGTCCATTCACTCTCCAAAGCCTAAACAAACAAATAAAACCCTATGTTTTGTCCTTCCTTTCCATTACTCAGATCTGGTTGTGACGGTTAATGTTCTGAGTCAGTTTGGCTAGTGCCCAGATATTTGGTCAAATACTAATCTGGGTGTTGATGTGAGTAAATTTTTTGGATAAGATAAACATTTAAATCAGCAAACCTTCAGTAGAGTGTTTTCTATGCTGTATGTGGGCCTCATCCAATCAGTTGAAGGGCTTAAGAGGGCTGAGGTCCTCCCAGAAAGAGGGAATTTTGCCTGAAATTCGCGTTTGGACTCAAGTTACAACATCACCTCTTACTTGGGGCTCTCGCTTGCTGGCTCACCCTGCTAATTTGGTACTTGTCAGGCCCCACAACTATGTGGGTCAATTCCTTAAAATAAACCTCTTTCTCCATACACACCTTCCTCCTATCAGTTTCATTTCTCTGGAGAACACTGACTAATACACTGGTCCTACCTCCTGACTCAGCTCCCTGCCCCCTGTACCCACTGCCCTCAGAACCGCCCCACTGATGCTGATTTTTTTTTTGTAATCTTAATTTGCTCACAACATTTGCCGGATACCTGTTGTTCAGGATGGATGGCTATGTCTCCCAAACAACATATTTTTAGGTATCTTCACCATGATGTTTGACCTGAGTTTTCTTTTTCTTTCTTTTCTTTCTTACCTAAGTTTTCAGTGACCCATCTATCCACTTGTTTATTTTATATTTTTCTTTATATCAACGCTTCTGCATTTTGGCAGGAATCCACGAATTTTAAGATAAAGTCTCCTCTAGTTATATTATGGGTCTCAATCGAAAGGTGAAGAGCAATTTTGTAGGGGGTTTTGAGGCTTCCCTAACTCCCTCAACCCATACAAGCTCATCTTCTTGACCTGGAAGCTCAGTTTCCAAGATGGTAAGACGGAGACGCATTACACAGACAACGACACCTGTCTGGGGTCATGAGGGCAGAGGGGCTCCCTCGTGCATCTGGGACTGTGGATGGCAGTGGGGATGGTAAAGATTGTCACTGTCCCCTTGCTGGGGATGGGGTAAGGAGAATAAGAGTGAGGGGAGAAGAGGACAGAGGGAACAAACCCTCCAAATTTTCGTAACTCACTCTCCTGTGTTTGAAAATGCCTTATTTCAGGGCAACTGGTGTCTCAGTCGGTTAAGCATCTGCCTTCAGCTCAGGTCATGATCCTGGGGTCCTGGGATTGAGTCCCGCATTAGGCTTCTCACAGAGAGCCTGCTTCTCCCTCTCCCTCTGCCTGTGGCTCCCCCTGCTTCTGCTCACTCTCTCTCTGTCTCTCTCTGACAAATAAATAAAATCTTTAAAAAAAAATGCCTTACTGTGTTGTTTCCTAGAATTGATTTCTGAAACATCTATTCTGAGGAAAATACTGGAAAGAAATACAGAGTTCCTTTGTATCAATTATCCCTGTTGTCAATATTATGACTTAGTCACTTTGTGGGGGAAATAAAGACGTTGATTCAGGGCGATGTGACCCTCTCGTCACTTCTAGTTCCTTTTTTCCTGTTGTATATCAAAACTCAGAGTCCCTGGGAAGTGCACTCTTGCACTCAGAGAAGAACCTGAGAGGAACTTGTAAGTAAACTTTTCGAAAATTTTGTTCTTAGAATTGCTTTTTTTAATGAAAATCAAATAGTAAATTGGAGTAAACAGTTGACATCAGAGGATACTTGAAGCTCCTCCTCTCCCCCTGGACAGTTTATCTGTGTGCAGAAATACCAGAAAGAAGTCTTTGTGGATGCTGGCCTGAGGGACCTGCATACCCCCATCTCAGAGCGTGATTATCCTCTGAACAGAGCAGCGAAGAATTGCTGCCTGTCAGCCGGTCTCCAGACAGTGGTGAGGGGCAAGGCTGGCCGCCAGGCCTCCTGGACAGTGCCCTGCGCAATGACAGCCTGAATTGTTCCCTAAATGCTCTTCTGTTTACCTGGTAGCTTTCATTAATCTTTCCTTTCTTGTGTGAAGGTTGCTTTCACAGAGGAAGGCTGGCTTTCCCAAGGCAAGAACGATTAAAAGAAATGAGGAATTCATTCCACTTCAAAAGGAGGCTTCTGAGCCTGCTCAAGCTATTTGGGCAGTCTGAGAGAACAGTCTGTTCCCAACCGAGCTGAAAGTTTGCAAGAAAGAAAGAAAGAAAGAAAGAAAGAAAGAAAGAAAGAAGAGAAAAGAAAAGAAAAGAAAAGAAAGAAAAGGAAGGAGGGAAGAACCGAAGGTGGGAGGAAGGGAGAAAGAGGGGAAGGGAAAGAGGGAGGGAGGGAGGAAGGAAGGAAGGAAGGAAGGAAGGAAGGAAAGAAGGAAGGACTGAGAAATCCTCCATTCTTCCTTTGTCCCACTTATAGGTACCAGGCTGGAAAATGCCAGCACCCCGAGCCAGACCTACGGTTCTCCTGTGCCTTTCATTTCTGACTGTTGGGCTAGTAGGAACTTCAGAACTCATCTAGCCCAAGGGAGCTGTGGTCCTGAGAGGTGAAGGGACCTACTTAAGGTCACAGAGCTCATTCTGAGTAGAAGCAGGCTAGACCACAGGACTCCCATCTCTCCAACCAGTGCTCTTTTCCTATTCCACTCTGACCTTTGTCCCAATTTCCTTTCAAATGACAGTCCCATCAAGTCCTGAAGATCGTGAGAGAGGTACTGGGTGGGTAGGTTCCTGCAGGGGATTGGCAGAGCTGGCTGGAGGGCCGCAGAAAGAATACAGGGATCCGCGGTCTGGGCTTACACCCCTCCACCCCTGCCACCACCGCCGCGGTGTCTACAGACTGCAGCTGGGCCTGTTGAGCATAAGCCCTTGGCTTCTGCTTGGGCAGCAGGGGCAGAAGGAGCTGATATCACTTAATGGAAATGTTGGAATGTCAGACAAGGAGAGTGTTCCACAAGTAGGGAAAGAGGGGAGCAATAGGGCAGTCCCCGAGATCCTGATCCCTAGGTCCCTCCACAAGGAAGTCCACCTTGATTTGTCCTACACTTGCACTGAGGTTTCTGTTTGCCAGCCCCGGAGCGGCGCTGGGGATGTGCATCTCCAATTCCCCCAATCCAGGAAGCTCCTGGAACAGGCCATTGGTTTGGAGGCTTGAGTTGTTATTTCATGGCTGCGTGTGTCCTGGCTGTCGCCTGGGCCTTGTGTGTAAAGCAAGGATGCGTTACAACTTGCTAGGGGATCTGTGCTCAAAGGACAGTACTCAGGAATGTTGGACCCCCTGACTCCCCCACAAAGTGGACGAGCAGGGCTCTGGGGCGGGGGTGGGGGACTTCGCTGCCATCTCTGACATGTAACACGCCCTGGGGAAAACAGCGGAGGCCACCGTGCCTGCTAGCGTGCGGGGGGGGGGGGGGGGGGGGAGGAGGGTGTTTCCCATGGCAACGGCTCAGCTCTGCGTGGAAGCAGCTAGGTGTGGGCTCCGGCTGGCTACACGCGCGGGCTCTCGGCGTGGACCAGGGGCTCCTCATCCCCAGCCCCGTTTCCTGCCTGGCTCCCTCCCACCCAGCCACCCCCCAAATTACTTTAACCCATGAAAGAGAGATGGGGCCCCCTCGGTGCTACTCTCCGGGGCGCTCCAGCTGTGGTTCTCCCACCGGGCCTGGGGCGCGAAACGTACTTTAGGGATAAAGGCAGGAAAGTGGTAATTAGTCTTGGAATGTTACTGTGGGTAAAAGCAAGAAGCAGGTACTCTGTCCTGGGGAGACAAGGGTGTTGAGTCAGACAATAAACGTTATCAATAATGGAGGCAAAACAAAGAGAAATTGCAGGTTAAAGGGATCAGGTTTGCCTTTTAGCGGCTCCCGGAAGAAGCAATGGAGAGAGGGAGGGAGGGGCTCCGTCTAGGTGGCACAGAGAAGGGAATAGAGTTAGAGACCTTTGGGCAAAAATAAATATTCCCAAGGCATAGAGAAAAACCTTTATGCATGAGACTGGAAACTGGCCTACAGCATGATTTTAAAATGTCCCAGGGGATAAAAAGAAGGAAAGGCAATTCAGATGAGTGGAAAAGAGGAAGAATAAGGGAAGGAGGGGGGCAGAGCAGAGAGGAGGAAGCAAAGAGGATTCCCCAAAGACCAAGGTGTGCAAATGGACATTCGGGTGGCCAAAAACCAGCCAGCCAGAGTATTTAAAAATCATTTGAGCCAAGTTTGGTTTTGTTTTTTAGGTCAGTAGATGTTACCTCCCCAAATCTAGATTTCTGGCTTCTTTTGAAAAAACAAATCAGAAAATCTGGCCACACTGGGTCGCCAGGCAGCCTTGAAGAAAATCCACTGGGACGGAGGTTGCTGTCCCTGTAACTTAAACTGGGGCCTGGGCTCTCCAGCCCTCAAGACTCACTGCCCATTGCTGCACACCCCTCACGCCAAGAAGTATCCGTACCTCCTGGTTTCCTTTCTTCTTTCTGGTGCTTGTCTGACCCTTGCAGCTATTTAAAACGCTGAGTGCTGCCCACCCCACCCTGAGTTTCTGGCCCTGGACATCCTGACCCCGACCCTCGGTGCAAAAGAGTGTGGGCACCAGCCCTGAATGTACCTCCTGGCTCCCTGGCCCTGGGACAGAGGGCTTTTTGAGTTGAGAATGAGGACCCTGTGGCCCAGACCTCAGACCAGGGAGCCTGACACCAAATGGGCTAGTTTAAGGGGAGAGGAAGTCTGAGCCTAAAGGTGGCTGCAACAGTCTCTAAGGAGAACACGGAGCAGGCCAGAGCTGAGCGAAAGGGTCAGCCCAGGGAAGGGAGAGCCACAGTCAGCTCTGGAGGGTTCGGCGGGGCTGAGCTGGCAGTGGAGGTGGGGGAGGCTGGACGCAGGTGGCAGTGCAGGGAGAGCTTCTATGAGCATTGTTAAAGCCACATTCCCGGATGTGTGCATGATTGGGATTCTGGGCGTATATTCCAAACAAATTTAGAAACCGCTCTTTGAAGATCATTTTAAGAAATCTAGAAAGCTGCCCATCCTGAACCTTCAGTGCCACTGAAATGTGGTTACAGTCTTGGCTTTTCCACTTATTAGCTGTGTGACCTTGGGCACGTTTTTTTGACCTCTCTGAGCTTCAGTTCCCTCATCTAAAATACAGAGATGTAAGACTACCTATAATATCTAGAGTTGTGAAGATCAGAAGTAATGAACGTCAGATGCTAACACAGCGGCCAGGCACTTGGTTAACAAACTGATAGCTGTTGCCTAGTATCGTTACTAGTTTGCTAAGTCACGGAGGCACAGGCTAGAGTTTCCTAATTAAACATTTGCCTGAAGGCAAATTTGGTATGTGGGAAATTTTAACTCCATTATCCAGGAACACTGGTAAGGGTCTAAAAACAGGGTTCATGAAAAGTCAGAGCTGAGATGCTGATGTGACACAGGTAAAGCGGTGGGAACTGGGGTTTCACCCCCAGCTCTGTCTCCAATGTCAGGACAGCCTCCGTGAGTCCCTCAGCTTCCTTGGATTTTTGTTTCCTCATCCGTGGAAACCAGCTGGCCAGGTGTCAGTCCTCTAGAGCTGGGCTGCTCAACACGATGACACCAGCCGCATGTGACTAGTTACATTTGAATTCATTAAAATTAAATAATGTTGAGAATTCAACTCCTCAGTCACACTGGCTCTATTTCAAGAGCTCAGTCACCGCATGTGGCTAGCGCCGACTGTGTCGGACCGCACGGATATAGAACGTTTCCATCATCACAGGAAGTGCTGTCAGACAAGGCTGAACCCACGAGCTTGCTGCCCCGTGTCTGGTCCTCAGATGAACGGCATCAGCCACCCGGGAACTTGTCAGAAAGGCAGCGCCTCAGGTGCCACTGCAGACCTTTAGAAGCAAAATCTGTGCTTTAACAAGGTTCCCCGGTGATCAGACTCACGTTCAAGAAACTCTGATCTGTAAGATTCATTTTAGATCTAAAAATAAAATTCAGGAATCCGGGTACCTGTTTGACAAAGTCTTTGGGAAACAAAGAAGCAACCGGCTTGTCCAAATCCTGATTCACTGATGTGTCTCAAAGGAAAGAATTGGGGCCACCTGCAGAAAATGCAGCAGGACAGCCACACCCCTGCAGGAGAAGAGGAAGGAAATCAGCAGCCCTCAAAAGGAGACCAGAAACGTCAGTGCTGGGAAGGCGCTGAATCCAGCTCCTGTCGCTATGCCTCTCATGAACTTGGGCCACTCAGTCCTTGCCTGAGACCTTCAGAGAAGGGAAATTCTCAATTTTTTGTGGCAGCAAAAAAAAAAAAAAAAGGCACAAAAGGGGCAGCACTTTCTGTCCGGGTTGTCCTAAAGGGCTTGCTAAAGCTCCCGTCGTCAAACCTCACCAGGAAGGAGCTCAGGCAGATCTTATATTCAAATAGGGAAAGTGAGAAACAGATGGGAGAAGAAATAGAGGCCACATTCAACAGTGAAAGGAAAGGAAGACTGAACAGCAGCTTCTGGGTACGTGGTCCAAAGCCCGGGTCTGTGGCTTGAACTATGAAACAGGAGAGAATGTACGACCAGAGCAGGCACTCCGGAAAACTGTATGGAGGTTCCTGAAAAGGTTGAAAATAGAGCTGCCCTATGACCCAGCAACTGCACTACTGGGTATCTACCCCAAAGATACAAATGTAGTGATCCGAAGGGGCACCTGCACCCCACTGTTTATAGCAGCAGCGTCCACAATAGCCAACGTATGGAAAGAGCCCAGATATCCATGGACAGGTGAATGGATAAAGAATATGTGGTACATACACAATGGACTATTACTCAGCCATCCAAAAAATGAAATCTTGCCATTTGCAACGACGTGGATGGAACTAGAGGGTATTATGCTAAGTGAAATAAAGACAATTATCATATGATTTCACTCATGTGGAAGTTAAGAAACAAAACAGGTGAACATAGGGGAAGGGAGGCAAACATAAGCTAAGAGGAAATCAGAGAGGGAGACAAACCATAAGGGACTCTTTAACTCTAGGAAACACAGTGAGGGTTGCTGGAGGGGAGGTGGGTCAGGGGAAGGGATAACCGGGTGATGGGCATTAAGGAGGACACGTGATGTAATGAGCACTGGGTATTATATGCAACTGATGATTCACTGAAATCTACCTCTGGAAAAAAAAAGAAAATAAATAAAATAGGAGAGAATGCATTCAGTCCTCTTGTTGCAGAAAGTTTTGGTGTCTTTTGGTGACGTGCTGTTTTCAGTACAAAAACAAGGAGGATAATATTAGATCTGTTGCTCATTAAGAAAACATGTGCCTCTTACAGGACAAAATTGCAGTCATATATCTTATTTAATTGATATTAGTTTTTATTGCCCAATGTTACAGTTTTAATGTGTCCATAAATCTGTTTCTTATTTTCAGAGAAATATCTGTATAAAGAACACACTGTGCAAGAATGAAGGCAAGAGAAGGGAAATATGAATCCAAAACACACGTTATTAATTTTTTAGGAAACAAGCAAAATGGTGCCTCATAAAGGATATTAGGGGGAAAAAGCCAGCTGGGATTTCTGATTTGCTTTAAAGAAAAATCTGCTGATTTGAGACACAGCTTTCCAGGGCCACCTATCTTCATGCAGGGGGAAAAAATGAGCAGATAGAAATGGGTTTGTGATCTACAGGTCAGCTCATCAGCAGTCACTGGTGGAAAGTGTAAAATGTTTCCAGCAGAGACACACTGAGCTGAGTGTCCTGTCACATACCCCGGAGTCATGGAATCAGGACCAGGAGGCAGGGAGACCAGGTCTGGCTTCCACTGTACCACCGACTGTCTGTGGGATTGCTGACAGATTTCGGTGAGCCCCTGAGCCTCACTGCTGTGTGAAATGCCAAGGGCATCTAGGATGGAGGGAGATGCTTTACGGAAAGTGAACGGAATAGGCAGTGAATCCCTTTTAGTGGATCGTTTAGTCAAATAATGGTTTGGGGTCAAAGCCAAAGCTGTGACAAAGAAAGCAAAGGGGGCCATCCCTGGGTGGGGAGGCAGTACTCCTGACCCACTCCGGATGCTGGTTATCCTGCCCGTGGCCCACCTGCTCCGCTGACTGCTGCTGTCCTCCTGTCCTCCAGGGGTCACGAGGCAGCTCTGACTCAGGCTGCCAGTGCTAGGGATGGTTCAGGAGCACAGGAGCCCTTTGGAGATTTGCAGGGATCAGAGTGGACTAGGAATGGGGTCAGTGCATGGGAGCACTGCCAACCTCTAAACCAACCTCAGGCTCTAAAAGGAGGTGAGTGTGCAGGAGAAAAGATCTATGTCCTTTTGCTGGTCCCCTTCTAACGGCGATCCAATTCCCCTCTGGATAGAGTGAGAGCATCCTCTTATGTGGGATTCTGAATCTCTGATAAGGCTGATGCCACATGCTAATGACCCTTCTTCAACAGTTACTTTCTCTCCAGATCTCTTTTTTGTACCGAGCATCTCCCTTCACGTGACAGGAGCTGCAAACCCTCTGTATTATTGCAGGAGAAACAGCCACAGGTTTTTTCTTCACCTGCCCGTTTCCCCGTCTCATTTCCTCCCTTCATTCCACTCATTCAGCCAGAACACAAAAAGAATCGTTCCTTCACCTTGAGTTGCTCAGCGCGTGCCTACTAGCCAAGGCCTGGATGCCTTTCGTACCCTGGGTGTAATCCACTGCCTCAAACACATCCATCTATTCCAGAAATCCAGCCCCATCATAGCTGAGGTGAGGAGGGATGTATTTGACCGTGTTTAAAAACCGATCAATGTCTTCATTAAAATCCCATGCATATGGCAAATGCTCATTCGCTGTTTTCCTGCTAATCAGGAGAGAACCATCTCCAATTAATTTTATATGGTTCCAAATGAACCCAGGACTCTGAGTGCATCACAGACCTAAGTATGCATGACTGACAGGGCGGCAGCAGCCCCGCAGCACCTTTGTTTCAATCATGACACATCTGGGAAAAAAGAAAAGATGATTAACTCAGTGACAAAGTATTCTTGTTTTCCTTGCAAGATTCTCAGGGGAGAACTGCCCTCCGAGGGAGGGGTGGGCTGGAGGGGTGTGGGTGAGTCACAGTCGTTATGGGGCAGGGACGGGATGGCTGCAGTCTAGTGCCACATTTAAGTTTGGAAGCCCTTGGTATGCTTTCTGGTCTGCAAAATTAGAGCATGAGAAAACAGATGACTATCAAAAAATGATCCTACATAATGCAGTGCATTGAAATTTCAGCCTATCCACCAGCCAAGGGTTTATTTCCATTATTAAGGTCTGTGATACAGTATTACTGCTTTTATCAGTTAACAATCACTGCCTAATAAAGCAGCACAGAATTCAATGGCTTAAAATAAATAAGCATTTATTACTACTGAAGTATCTGTGATCAGCTGGTGGGCTGGCTGGTGGCTGGCTGGTCTGGAATGGCCTCCTTCAGCCGTCTGGCAGTTGGCTGGCCATTGGCTGGCCATTGGTTGGTGGAACTGACTGACCATGTGTCTGCATCCAGCAGCCCAGCCTGGTGTGATAGGCTGAATAATGTCTCCCCAGCACCAAAACGCTCATGTCCTAATGCCCAAAACCTGTTAGTAAGTCATTTCACATAGTGGTTGGGACTCTACATATGGGATTAAGTGAAACCTTGAGATGGGGCGATTATCCTGGATTATCTGGGTGGGACCAAGATAATTGCAGGGGTCCTTATAAAGGGAGGCAGGAGGGTCAGAGTCATAGAAGTCATAGAAGATACAAGGATGGAAGCAGAGGTCTAAGAGGAAAAAAGGTGCGTCGCTGGCTTTGAGACGGAGGAAGGGTCCAGAAGCTGCAAAAAGTGAGGAAATGGATTCTCCCCTCGAGAACAGCTCTCTCGACCCATTTTAGACGTCTGATCTCCAGAACTGTAAGAGAATAAGTGGGTGTTTCTATCAGCCACTAAGCTTATGGCTGTTTGCTACAGCAGCAGCGGGAGGCTAACACAGTGGGACTTGTTAAAAAGTTAGCTGGAGTGTTCCTAGAGAGACGCAGGGGTGAATCATAGACTCAGGATTGGCACCCTGCCACTTCTGCCACATTCTACTGCTCAAAGACATCACAAAGCCATTCCGAAGTCAAAGGTTGGAGAAATAGAGCCACCTCTTGGTGGGTTATTTTCTTTCTCTGGCCTCTTGATGGGAGAAGCCGTAAAGTCACATCGGAAGGGGTGCGGAGATAGAGATTGTAAAGAATTATGACCATTGTTGGCCACCAGTCTACCACCGTGCCCTTTACAAAGTGACAGGGGACATTCAAAAGCAGCATCTGACCCTGGTTTCTTTTTATTTCCAGGGACGCAGGGAGCATGGGTGTCTGGACCTTGGGCACTGCTGTCTTCCTAAGTCTTTGGGGGACGTATGTGTCTCCAAGAAGCCCCGGCTGGCAGGCCTTTATCCAGCATGCGGGAGTGTGCGGCTTTGTGGCTTTCATCTCGGTGGGCCTGCTCTCTCTGGCCTTCTCCTGGTCTCTGTCCTCCCTGCTAGTCTTCAGCGCTGGCTGGGCGGTCACTGCTCTGCTGCTGTGCAGCTCCAAGCACGCACGATGCTTTGTTCTTCTCTTCTTCATCTCCTGTGGCCTGCGGGAAGGCAGGAGCGCCTTGCTTGCAGCCGGCACGGGGATAGTCATCTTCGGACATGTGGAAAATACATTTCATAACTTCAAAGGTCTCCTGGACGGTATGACTTGCAACCTGAGGGCAAAGAGCTTTTCCATACATTTTCCCCTTTTGAAAAGGTACATTGAAGCAATTCAGTGGATTTACGGCCTTGACACTCACCTGAGTCTATTTGATGACCTGATTTCTTGGAACCAGACTCTGGCGGTCTCGCTCTTCAGCCCCACTCAAGCCCTGGAGGCACAGCTAAATGACACCAAAGGCCAAGCCCTGGGTGCCTTGTACCAGATGGTGACGGCCACCGAGGTACTGTCCTCGCTGGGTCGGCAGCTACTCGCCCTAACGGGGCTTCTGCTGGTGCTGCTCGGCACCGGCCTCTTCATGAAGCGATTTTTGGACCCCTGCGGTCGGCAGTTCGAAAACATCTTCATCACCAAACAGTTTGTTTTGTTTGATGAGACGGAGAGGCGTCTGCAGAGGCCCTGCGTCCTCCCGCTGAGTAAGAAGGAAAGGAAGAAATACGTCGTCATCCCATCTTTCTGGTTGTCTCCAAAAGAAAGGAAAAATCTGGGGCTGTTTTTCCTCCCCATACTTACCCACCTCTATGTCTGGGTGCTGTTTGCAGCCATAGATTATCTGCTGTATCGGCTCATTTTCTCAGTGAGCGAACATTTCCAAAGCTTGCCAGGGCTGGAGGTTCACCTGAAACTGCACAGAGAGGTAGGCGCTGCAGGCGGCGTGTACCGGCTCCTGGCTGGGGTGTCTTAAGAAGGACCATGAACCTCCCAGAGCAGGGCTGGGATCCCTGTGTTGGCAAAGGGCCTGGCCTGTTGGCATTATTGGCGCCCAATAATTGCTGGTTAAATTGAATCGAAGTCCTACTGTTAGAGTATGACATCAGCCTGAACATCCGGGTCACTGTGTTAGCATCCCGGGGGTACGAACGAAGGAACACAAACTGGGTGGTTGAAAACAACACAAATGTATCCCCTTACTGTTCTGGGGGTAAGAAGTCAGTATCACTGGGCTGAAATCAAGTGTTGGCAGCCCCACACTCACTTCGGACCCTAGGGGAGAATCCACTCTGGGCTGCTCTCAGCTTCTGGTAGTTCGTCAGCTTTCCATGGCTTGTGGCTGCAACCGTCCACCTTCATTTCTGTCTTCGTATCATCTTCTCCTCTGTGTATGTAAAATTTCTGCCTGCTTCTCTCTTGAAGGATGGACATATTGTGTTAGGGCTCACCAGGATTACCAGGGTAAATTCTCCAGCTCAAGATCCTTGACTTGGTCACTTCTGCCAAGTCCCCTTTTTTCCCAAATAAAGTAACATTTATGATTTTGGGCATTATATCATTGGGGGGGGCATTTTTAGCTTTCCATAGTCAGCAAACACTGAAATGTGGGAATAGGTATCTCTGATACGGAACCTGAAGCTGGTTCTCAAGCAACCTGGCATGAACCTAGGGTCCTTCTTCCTCTCTCTGTAGGACCTTGGGCACCTTTTGTGAATGAGAACTTCTTTTCTTTGAATCTTGAGCCCTTCCACAACACAGGAGGCCTCCCAGTGCATCAGCATAGCATTTAAGAGGGCTTCAAAGGGCTCCTAAGTAATGAAATGTTATGGCCAGTGCTAGTATGTGGTAATACCCACTAAAACTATGAAAACAACTACCTTTTTAGGTCAGTGGTTCTCAACCTTAAGTGTGTTTTAAGTATTTCCTGGGATGGATGCAGGGTTTCCAGCCTCAATTTACAGGGAATCCATTTTCAAAAAGGAGGGTACCTTTAATAAGCAGGTACTCTAATAGGTGGTCCATAGACCGTACTTTGAGACACCTTGGCTCAGGCACCAAAAAGCAAGGAACTTTGAAACCAGTGGTGATCTACTGTGGCTGCCAGTGTCATCTCTGTGGACCAGAGCGAGCAAACCAACACCCCAAGAATCAGATTTAAATGGATTGGGATGAGGATGGGGTGGGGGATTTTTAAAAACTCTCCAAGTAATTGTGATGTGCAGCCAAGATTGAGAACCACTGTTCTAAACTCCACCCGAAAGAATGAAGCCGAAGGCCATTGGACGGGTCTGTGACGATCTTCATTAATCAAGACAGTGTGTTTTCCTGATCTGCTGCCCCCGAGTCTCGGGATCTGCCCTTCTCTCCTTTGTTTTTGCTCCTCTTCAGCTGTGTCCCCAGCCAAGAAAACCATGGCTTTTGTGCATCCCATTTGTTTTCTCTTTTCCATTTTTCTCTGGGGAAGTTTGTGGTTATGTGGGCATTTCAGAGGATGTGAATCTTGTCAGATATTGTCTTGATTTCTTTTAAACCCAGAGGTGGTGAAGCTGAACGAGGTGGGACCTGTGCATGCACATGCCTGTGTGTGTACATGGTGTGTGAGTGGATGTGTGAGTGTTGTGTGTGAGTGGATGTGTGAGTGTTGTGTGTGAGTGGATGTGTGAGTGTTGTGTGTGAGTGGGTGCGTGACTGCTGTGCGTGCTGGGATGGAGCGCATTAGCCTGGGCTGGTGAAAACACCAACGGCTGTCTGCACATGTCTCGTTCCCCTTGCTTTTGTCAAGCTACAGTAGGGGGACTCTTAGAAGGAAATGGCAGAAAGGGTGTCAGCAAGCCCTCCTTTGAAGGCCCACTTTCCAGGGCTCTCTTCTTTCGGGGCCTGGGGTCCTCCTGTAGCTCACACACTCTCCCCCCCTTGCTTCTTCTGGCTCAGCAGGTAGGGGGGCTCTGCCCCTTCTAATTCCGGGCTGTTTCTCGGAGTTGATTACCCCGAGCCCTCTGCTGCCCTCGAAGAATTCAGTGCATTGCAAGATCCCTGTTGCTCTAGATATCCGGAGCAGGGGCGTAATGGGAGCAGTGTTTCAGGCGCAAGCCAAGCTAGACTTTCAGACATGCTTGATCCGCCCCGGCAGGAAAAAGGGCCTCTCCACTCCCCTCCCCCAACGCATCCTCCTTCGTCTTTTTTCCTTGCTCGCTTGTTCCTCTCCTGCCTTCTCTTCTTCCTTCTCTCTCATTTATTTCTCTCTCTCAGCCAATACCCATGCCTGCTTTGTGAATTCTCACCATTTTAGACAGAAGGAGAAAAAAGCAAGTTCTGCCTTCCAAAAAAAGCCCCAGAAGCTTTCCAATGACAATGTCCTGACAAATACATTTTTGGGCATCACAGGGGACTGGGGATGCAGAGATGTCTAAGCTTTGCGGGCTGCCATGGCACGCACATCCTGGTGGGGGAGGCCACCTCGCGATCGCACAGTGACAGCAGGGCGGTGGGCGCTGGGGCAGCTGTGGCTATGAGACTGCCACTGCCGTGGGGGCTCCTCTCAAACTCTCTCCTGCCGTGCCTGGGAGACTGCCATCAGCAGCCGGCTCTGGGACCCGGCGTGCCTGCCCTTATCCCAGGATGCCCTTGGAGGCTCCTGGTCCCTCCAGTGTCTCAGGTTTGCAAAGGAGACGTCCAGCAGGGAGAGAACCATCACCTCACGATTTTGCCAGTATTTCTCTCCCACTCTCATATGATTGTAAATAAGTGTTTTAAGTAAAGAAGAAAGAAGGGAAATGACCCAAAGTGAGCTAGCTGGATGGGCGGACGTTGTAAGTGAAAATAGCCAGCGTTGTCACTTATGGAGCCCCTACTTGTGCACAGCATTTGTCTGCATTAACTTCTCAGGACTCTGATACCAGAGCGGGTCCTCGGTCCATTGCTCAATGCTGTCTTGGCAAATTGTTTACTCAAGAGAGGTAAACACATTTTAAAACATCAGGGAACCATTTAGTCTATTGCTCAGCATTTTGAGAGAATTCATTTGTCTTCCACATTACCCTCTGCCAACCCCGTACAGAAATGTTGACTCAATCTTTATGAAGCCCTGACTCCCAATTGCAAAATCCCCAGTTAGATTCCTAGACTAAGTAGCTTCTTCCCAGACCGGACACCCGCTGCTTTCTTATTGCAGGATTTCTCATCACTGACTCAGTCGATGTGCTTGCTTTTTCAGTAGTATTAAAAAGAGTGCATGCCTTTGCTATGGGACTGAAATCTCTGTATTTAATTGTAGGCAAGCTGTTTTTTAATAAGAGAAAAGGAGAGGCAGCACAAATGCTTTCCATTGCTTAGCACAGTGCCGGGGAAATGACAAATTTGACGTGACGTTTGTAGAGAGGTCCCAGATTTGAAGTGTCCAGAGTCTTCACAGTTCCTGGGATAGATGGAGGTGCACTCTGTTCTCTGGGTGTGGTTGTATTCTTTTGGAGAAGTCATTTCCCTCTTCCTGGCCCCAGGGCTCTGGGGTGCAGCGGTGATAATGACTTACTAAGGACTCCTGTCTGTAAGGTTAATGCTCCATCCCCAAGGTGCTTCATTTATGCTGGGAGTAGTTTATTCATGGGCAGGACCTGGTCCATTAATTCCTGTTTTACCAAATTAGAAAACAAATCCAGCGAGAGATGAAATGACTTTCTCAGGTCAGGGGAAACAGAGCGCTGAATCAGCACACACTTCTTTTGCGGGTGGCTTGGCTGGGTGGGTCAAGGTCATCTTTTGCCCTCTGTGTCAGTCTGCTGAGGGCAACTGGTTTGTACTCTTGCCTTCAAGCAGAAAGGAACACATTCCACCCGAGACCTCTACAAGTGGGATGTAAAGGACCTTCAGCAAATACTACTCTTAGTATTCTTACACTAAGAATCCTTCCCTCCCCCAATGTCTAGAAGGTTGGTTTAGAACATAATATAATGCCTCCACATCTTTTGACATTGTGGTCTCCTGTCAGGGTATTTGTAACGATGGGAAAGATATGACCGGGTCTACGTTCCAAAAATCTCCTCCAGTTGAGCTAAAGCCATCTTTCATCAGTCACACATGTGCTGCAGGATAGAAACAGGTGTTCCTTAAAACCGGGTTATGTGGTCAACTTTGTCAGGAGAGCCGCTGGCTAACGTTAAATGGATTTCTTTGTCGTCTTCTCAGAGACTTCAACAATCTCATGGGCATCCTGACTCTGCAAAGAAAGGACAGAGTAGGTACACTTATCTGATACCCTTCTCTCAAGGAAATCTCTACTTCCACGAACCCACTCTGGAAAAACACTGCGATAGCTTAAGTGAGACTCGCCCCTTCTCTTTACTCTGATCCTGGCACACAGAAGGTGCTCCAGCCAGAGCACCTGCAGGATCTAAGATAAATGTCATGTATTGCAGGGCAGGACTGAGAAAGACCAGGACTGAGGACAAGCATGGCATGAATCTTAAGAATTTTATTCTTTCATTCTAGGAGCAAGGAACTCAAGACATCATCCATGATTCTTCCTTTCACATATCTCTGTTCGAACCCACCTGCATCCCTGAGCCAAAGCTTCTCTTTTCTAAGACCTGGATTCCTCTCAGCATTATTCTTGTGGTACTGGTGGTGCTGGCCTTGCTCTCCTCCATCCTGACACAACTCAAAATCCTGGTGTCGGCATCCTTCTACCCCAGCGTGCATGAGGAGCGCGTCCGATATCTGCACGGGAAGCTACTGAAGAAAAGATCAAAGCAGGCGGGGGGAGGAGGAAGCAGGAAACAGCGTCTCTACTTTACAAAGGCAAGGCCAAGGGGGGTGACCTGGCCCCTGCCAAGGGGCAAGTGGACTTTGAAAGCACTCCTCAGCTTCACGTTAGGGCTCACACCCCCAGTAATAGACGGGGCACTGGGGGGACAAAGCTAACAGATGTGCGTGGCTAAGGCTCTTAGCTTCCTGATGGTGGATGCTGGTCCAGGTGATTCTATAAGACATTTTTCAAAAAACTGGTTTTAAGTGGGCACATTCAGACATAGGTAGAGAGACCAGTGGGAAGACCCTCTGAGGTGATTATTAATGGACAGTGCCCAATTAGAGTTATTTATCCCCCCAAGGACACATAAAAAACAGAAGGAACTATTTACGACAGCTTGGTAAGCTCCAAAGAATTTGTTCATTTTCCGGCACTAAAATATACGTCCGGTGTGTATATATCTATATGATGATGATTTTATGTATATGACACATATGCATATTTACACATCTATATGGTAACCTAATGACTTCCTACACATAAAATGAATGCTTCGTCAAAGATTTCATTTAACTAATTAATTAACGAGGGAACAGTAGGAAATTCTAACTGATTCAAAGAACAATTCAAAGCACACACATATGTAAGCCAACAGGAACACCAAAATGAATGAGCTTACTATATGCAAGACTGGCTTCTTCCCCAAGGTGGGTGGGAGGATTAATTGCACTCCACAGGGTGAAAGTCATTTTCACGTCCACGAACAAGAATCATTTGCATTGCTGCTCTCGGCTCCTGACAACTTAGAGTCGGAAAATAGCTCATAACAATGAAAGACTAGGAGAACTCACAAGGATCAGTTTCTGGCCATTCTGAAGTTTATTTACATTTTTCCTGATGCCAGCCATCGCATGATAAGTTGGTGTCACAGGTATTTGAAATGACTCGAATGCTCATTCATCCATCTTTTTTGCGTCTTCAGATTCACTTCTGGCTTCCAGTCCTGGAAATGATTAGGAAGAGACGAAGGGGCATTGCAGTTGAAGACAATCCCTGAGAGACTCCATGGAGCTCCTCGGCCACACCGCTGAGGCCATTTTCCGGGGCTCTGCCGACCCAGGTCTCCATGCCTGCCCCACAGCAGAGAACTGCGTCCGTCACCTGCTGCGTTTGTTTGCAGGCCAAGCCACTTTCCTTCATAAGGCCAAGGACTACCACAATGCATCATGTATCATGTACAGAGCTTCTGGAATTTATGCCAGTTGTCCCACTAATATGCCCTTTCTGGTCCCTGAGTCAGTCCAGGTTCCCACAACACATTTAGTTTCCTAGTCCTCTCCAATCAGGGACAGTTCTTCAGTCTTTCTTTTTCTTTTATGACCTTGACACTTTAGAAAATTACTGGCCAGTAATTTTGTCAAATGTTCTTTGACTTGGGTTTGCCTGATGTTTCCTTGTGTAATTCCTCCAGATAATGTATTTTTTTTTTAGAGATTTTATTTATTTATTCGACAGAGAGAGAGAGACAGCCAGCGAGAGAGGGAACACAGGCAGGGGGAGTGGGAGAGGAAGAAGCAGGCTCCCAGCAGAGGGAGCCTGATGTGGGGCTCGATCCCAGGACTCTGGGATCACACCCTGAGCCGAAGGCAGATGCTTAACGACTGAGCCACCCAGATGCCCCCAGATAATGTATTTTTGGCAAGAATATTACAGAAGCCATGATGTGGTCATCTCCGTGTCCCCTTGTGCCATGGGGCATGTGGTGTGGACGTGTCTCATTACTGATGAGGTTACCTTTCATCATTTAGTTAAGATGGAGTCTGCCAGAGTTTTCCACGGTAAAGTTACTGTTTTTCCCTTTGTAATTACTAAGTGTATTGTGGGGAAATATTTAGGTGATGCAATCACCCTGTTTCTCATCTTCCATTGTTAGCATCTGTCAATGCGGAACCAGGGTGTGCTCAAACAGTGATTTTTCTACTTACATAGTATCAGCGTCATTTCTTCGTTGGAATTCTACACTATCCCCAGAAAGAAACATTGTTCCAAAGACCAAACTTTGTTTTCCAGCACCAGAGTAGGCATTTTATTTACATGATCTCCTTTAGGTTGCGCAACAATTCTGCGAGGCGGGAATTACTTCCATCGGATAGATGGGAAAGCCTGACTCAGCTGGCTGGGGTGGGGCCTTGGCGCTGGCTTGTTGAAAGCTCCCAGGCCATTGTAACGGGCAGCCAGGATTGAGAGCCACGAGTCCAGGAAATTTTACAGAATTACAGGTCTTTCAAGTCAGGTATTCAACTGTGAAATTTCTCTAACAGAAGGAGCCTCCATTAAAAGTGTGTCTGATTCAGCATTTCCCAAAGTGTGTTCCTCAGACCACACCAGTCTCTCAGCGTTTCCATAAAAAGCGTTACATGAGTTAGTAAATCCATACCATCTGCCTTCAAACTTTGAAGATTCATAAAGCATGTTGGCACAATTCAAAAACTTGAGAAACCCTATAATAAAGAAATCTCTTTAAATCTTATTTCACCCCTAATTATTAAACCCCGGAATAATTTTACCTGAAATAATGGTTAGCATTGCGGAGGGCCAGTTCTGCAGTCCATACTCAGGCAAATGCTGATGGAACTGGCATGACTTCCAACCAAAAAAGGATTTGAGAAGATGAAGATGCATTTGTAGTTTTGGTTTATTTAAATCAAATCATTCTCATGATTTCATACTTTGTAGTGTTTTCTAAATAAACAAATGTATATATTAATAATTGGATCCGATGTGTGAATGTTTGCATTCATTTTGCATTTATTCCTCCTACATAGAAGGGATCTGTTCCATAGCAACAAAGGCAAAAAATGAACTACCAAATTTTTAGAAGGAATCAGATGCTTTTGTGCTTCTAAATTCTGTTAATCAACAAACTTATTTATCTACCTAACAGCATCACCAAGGACTAGAATAAACTTTCGGGGCAGGTCACATAGAGGTACTGGTGATGCCCAGACAGTTAAGCTTGGTCCCCGCCTTTGGGATGCTTTCAGTCTAGTCAGGAAGACAGACACACGCTTAGACAATAAACAACAAGATACGCTAGGTTTTGGTGAGTGCCAAGGGCACAGGGCAGGAGGTTCCTGTAGGGCCGGGGCCGGGTTCTCTGCCCTGGCCTATTACGAATGCCTAGTTTGCTCCTATTCTCTATGAGAAGGGCATTAGAGAGATTAGTCAATTGGTTTTAATTCCCTTAAAGCCAAAATTACTTTTCTGAAGTAGCATAATCTCTGCTGTTTCCAATGCACTGTGACTTTGAATAGTTCTCGAGACTCCTGGAGAGTGTCCTGCCGTCCCTGTTAGGCATGTTTACCCTTACTGTGAATGCTTGTCCCTATTGAAAGGACAGGCTGGCCAGGAGGTGCTGGCACAAAATGCAATTTGATCCTGAAAACAAGATTTAGACTTGCTCATTAGGGCCAGTCTAACTGGGATATAAAATGTTTATTTAATTACAGCTTATCCACTTTAGATTTAAATGAACAGTTATTTAAATTTCTTGAGACATCTATTGTGAAATGTGCTCTGTTGATCTCATGGAGGTGGAAAGATACCGCTCAAAGTAATTTAATAGCGCTTCCTTTTTCACCTCTAATTTTAATGGCTTATAAAAGATACTGCATTATTGCAGTCTAAGTCGCTATCTCTCATCTCACAAACGCCAGCTTGGTGCCTTATTCATTATGGTCTTTCATGTGTCATTCTGACATCCTCATTGGTTTTGCACCTGTTGTTGGTTGTGTCTTTCTGATGGTGAGATACACTAATCTATAAACACCTTCACGGTACTAGATCTCGTTTATTGTTCTAGTCGGCATGTTAAACATCATCTTTCCTCTTTCGATTTGGCATCTGCTGCTTTCTTGATGAGGTTCTCATCAATCCTAATTATAATATGGGATATATTGAAGTCTTCACACACATGTATTTTTGTCTTAATTCACCTAAGAGAAAGAAATAATATCTCCTCCTATGAAATAATATCTCATCTTATGAATGAGATAATATGAAAAATAATATCTCATCCTATGAAACTAAGAACTCGCTTTCTCACCCAAAGTCATTCCTAGTGAAAAGACCATTAAGGTCAATTATTTTTGTTAACTTATACTATGGAAGAGGGAGGAACTGGTTAAAAACATGAATGTAGGCTGAATGTGGCCATATACATATATATATTTAAAAGCCTGTTTTATTGAACTAATATAACCCCCACACAGTGGGGAGGAAAGATTTAAATTAATGGGTGGCTGAGGGGGCACCTGGGTGGTGCAGTCGTTAAGCATCTGCCTTTGGCTCAAGGCGTGATCTCAGCGTTCTGGGATCGAGCCCCATGTCAGGCTCTTTTGCTGGGAGCCTGCTTCTTCCTCTCCCACTCCCCCTGCTTGTGTTCCTTTTCTGGCTGTCTGTCTGTCTCTGTTAAATTAAAAAAAAAAAAATCTTTAAATTAATGGGTGGCTGAGACCAACAAACTTTCAGGGTTCAAAGTCTTTTATGGTTTTAATCCCTAATAGTTGCAGTGACATTTTTAAAAGCAGGAAAGGAAAGATGAATAACAGGATACAGGAGATACTAGCCCTTTATCATTTAAATTCTGGGTGTCTATGAACCTCACTTTTATAATCAGAGTTGGATTTGTCATTTGAGGAATTTCATGCAAATGCAAATGGGAAGTGAAAAAGGCAATGATAGAAATAAAAGTATAACCAGAGCAATCACTACAATGAGGTCAGAAAGTGTGTGCATTACTTTCCCGGAAACTGAGGAAACACACAGTGTGGTGTGTACGGTGCCCCCCCGCAAGCCTCATTCAGCAAAGATGAGGAACAATGTACCCGCTGCCCACAGCAAGGGGCTCAGGAAGAGGATGGGCTTAGAGGACACAGGAGGACCAGGAAGGACTGTGACAAAGACACAGACGTCCATCCGCTCTTTAACCAGAGCAGAGGTTCCCAAAGCTGGCTGATCATCAGAATTGCCTCCGGAGGTTAAAGAAAAAAAACAAAATTACAGATCCCCAAACCTAAATTCAGATCCACTGACTGGAGAGGGTCCTGGGAGTCTGTATTCTATGGGCCTTCATGGGGTGGGGCAGGGGTGCAGATAATTAGGGAAATTTGGGAACCACTGCTTTAGATGGGTGTAACAAGTTTTGGAGAGGGTGGGTTGCTGATTATATAAAAACACACGTACGTGGTACCCACGCGATTAGTTGTGTGAACGTATGCATAGAACTTCCGCTCTACCTGTTGCTGAAGGAGCTATTAATCCATCAAGATATTTCAATAATGCAAAATGCGAATTGTCAAAAAGTGCATCGTTTTCACCTTCTGTAGCCCAGCTCCCCATCCAAACAAAAACAAAGCTGATGATGGTATCATAAATTAGATAATCATAACTAGTAGCCACCTCGCAAACATAGTTTGGTACACAACACTATTTTTTGATTAAACTATCCCAACTTAGGGGATGGTAGAACACGTTTTTTTTTAAAAATGAAAGTAACCTCACTATGACAGTCACGTGATACACTAGAAAGAACAGCTTTTTAGGAGGGGAAGGCTGGATTCAGATCCTAGTCCTGCTAAGTATTAGCAGCATCAACTTAAGAGACTTAGCACTTATCTCTCTGAGCCTCAGTGTTCTTACTTATAAAATGGGGCTTCAAATAGGAATCGATAGCATCTTTTTGAGAATTAAATGAAATGACACATATAAAGTCTCCCTAAATTAGATAAATAAACGTTTATCTTCTTTCTCCTCTCCATTGTTCCCTGCTCAATCTCACTTTTTTCAACTTTTGACAGTAAGATCTGATACAAAAAGAGTAAAACAGAAACTAACGAACAACAATGAAAAAGAGTCTTAACCGGGCTTGATACACAACAGGGATCGGCAAACTTGCTTTGTGAAGGGACAGACAGTAAATATGTCAGCAGCCATGGGATCTCTGTTGCGAACCCTCTCACTTCTGCTGGGGTAGTGAGAAAGCAATGGTGGACAAAAAGTGAATGCATGAGTATGACGGTGTTTCAGTAAAACTTTATGTGCAAAACCAAGCAGCAAGCTGGATTTCCCTGCCTGATAATGCAGGAAGACTTTTTAGATATGCATGGGTTGATGCCGTATGTGAGGCAATGGGGACTCAAAGTCAGAAAACACAAATGTGTTCAAAATCCCTCTTACCACCCACTAGCAAGATGACTTTGCAAAATTCACTTCACCTTTCTGAGCTGAATTTTCTCATCTGTGAAGATGAAGGAACTGGGCTACAGAATCTCTGAGGAGGCTGCCATCCTGTCTCTGATTCTTTGAGAGGCCACAGTCTCCTGGAGAGAATCACCAATACACTGTCACCCGAATTTCTGCATTTGTTTGTTCTTTCATGGTTGATCAGTGAATCATAAAGAACAATAGAAGCTCTCAGGTCATAAGTATGATTTATTTGAGGAAAAAGGGAAAAGATAGCATTTGGTCAAAATAAATGTTATTTTCTCCACAGACACAAAGAAGCAATCAGAACAGTTATTAAATTCTAAATGTCATACGTAATTTCACATGGTTCCAAGTCAGGCTAGGATGTCAGTGGCGATAGACCTGAAAATTGAAAGCCTTGTTTTTTCAAAGCAGGCCGTGCACTCCTCTAACTGTGATATATGAATTAGAGAGAGTGAAAGAAATCGATCTAAACTGTTTTTCCAAAAGGAAACCATTGTGAAAGTATGTTTGCACTAAGTAAGGGCGCTGTGTCTTGCAAGGGCAAATGCTAACACATACAAGAAAATAATAAGACATCATTTTAAAGCAGGATGCTGTCAAAGAGAAAGAGCATCGAATTAAAAATTAAAACCGACCTCTAATTCTGCCTCTGCTACTGCTCGCTTTAGCCCGGGGGTTCCCTCTCTTGACACAACTCAGTCCTTCATAGAAAACTTCATAACAGCTATGACTGATGGAGCCCTTCGTAGGTACCAGATACTGTTTTTTGGTGTGTTATTCCTATTAATCCTCACCGAAATCCTTGAGGGAAGTTCTGACACTATTGCTGTTGTATATTCAAGCAGCTGAGGCACAGAGAGGCTAAGTAACTGGGTTCTGGAAACAGTACTTGAACAGAGTTACTCTACGGTGCTGCCCCCGGAGCGTGGCTTTCCTGTGTCCTTTCTCAGCTCAGAGACCCAGATCCACACATGCTGTGAGTTCACACTCCCCCCACCAGGCACTCAAGCTCCTCCCATCCGATCCCAGCCACCACCATAGTTCTTATTCTCCCTCTGCCTGAGCCCTTCTGTTATTAAAAAGCTCTTTTTGCCTGGCCCCCCGAAAGAGTCACCTGCGTTCCCCTTCGGCGCCGTGATCTCCTGATCTCCTCTCCTCAGCCCCGTCCCTGCTTTCTCTTGCCTTCCAGGCCCTACCTGAGCCCTGACTCTCAGGGAGCGAGCACAGTGGGCAGAGCGTGGGCGGGGGTCATGTGAAGGCGGCCATGTCTCAGCTCAGGCACAAACTCTGTGTGGAAACTGGGAAATGTCCTTTAAACTTTCCTGGCCTCAATTTAGTGATCACTCGAGCGTTGGACTCCATCTGAACTTTTTCAAACTGGTGAACTATTGTTCTTTGACATGGTAGACCCCTTCCCCTGGTTCACTTTTTCTATCACCAATTCCCCATCCAGCAGACACAGGTGCCCTGCTCGAAGGAGACGCGGCTGGCCTGAAGCCACTCTCTCTCCTCTTGTCCGCCGGCAGTTTCGGGGGCACCTGGGGGATCTGCAGACCAGACCAGGAAGACACAGGGGTGGCTTTAGTCACGCGGGCACAACCTCCACGAGTCTGTAGCAGATTGGCAGAGGTCATCCTCTATCATTTACTTCAGCGTTCTTTAAATCAATTCAGCATTTTTACTTAAGTAAGTTCATTCTAAAAGGAAGCTTTATAACATCATTGCAAATGGAAAAACAGTATCACCTTCCATAAATATAAAGTAGCATACACGCACACATGTCATATATACCTTGTTATATACAGATTATACACATATACGTCGTACACACAGTATATACATTTTATATACACAGATATAAACTATACATACTACCCAGATACACACACACTGAAAACAACAACATTATTACAGCATTAGTCTAGCCAAAGCATTAACCTGCCAAAGCCAGCAGCCGATTCACTCTGTGTGTTAAACAGCTCACAGAACCCATGCTAGGGGTTATCCCACTGAGGGGTGAGGAACTGGGGTGTTTATACCCCAACTCCCGCCCATTGCTGGTCGGGGCTGCTGCTGCTTTTGGGTGGTTTTCATTCCTGGGCGCTCTGGCTTTCCTCAGTTATGAGAAAAGCCCCCAGGAGAAGACGCAGAGCCTGGCCACTGGCTGTCAGCTGGAGCGCAGGGTGGGGGGACAGCAGGGCCCCCACAGCACCTACAGCAGCTCCATGTCAGTAAGATGGGAAGGGGCTGCCTTCCACAGTCACCCGGGTCTCTGCTGACACTGAAGCCCTGTCATTGTCATGATGTCGTTCTTGCCTATAAAGCACTGAGGACCCTTGGCTCTCATTCCTGAGTCCTTTCCTCCAACAAAATGCCTATTCCTGGAGCGGGGTATTTACCCAACTAGAAAATAATTTTGCTGAAATATCAGCCTCATTCTCCATGTTACCTGCTGAAAAACAGTTGTCACTATGGAGTACAAACCAATCACAGGATCATTAATTCAGCTTAAATAAATGAATAATATTCTTTGAGTGTCTGCATCATTCAACCATGAAGTCCTAGACAACGTCCAGAAAGCGGTGGCCCAGAACGCCCGATCTCACTCATAACACTATTTATAAGAACGCCCTGTGTGCAGTAGTCTTTACAGACTTTTTTTCCCCTTCTCAAATGTTCTCGAGCCTATGTAGATGGCATTTATGCAATTCAGAGAAAGGTACCACGACAGGATTAGTCAGCAACACGCCCTCTGACGCAGCTTCTGTGATCTAGTTAAAAATAGGAAAGAGGATGTTTTGCATAAGTCATCACCATTGTGCAGGATCAGAAAACTGTCCACTTTTTTTGGTTTCCACATCCTGTTACTTTATCTAAAAATAGATGAAAACTCTGTCCCCTGGATTTTTGGACAAGACCTTTGCTTCTGTGACCTAGGCTCCCTGGTCCTTCCTATCTCCAGGTTCCTTTGTTGGCTTCCCCGCCCCCTCTGCCATTTCCAGTCCTGCGGGTCAGCCTCAGGATCAGGACCTCTGTCGTTCTTCCCCACTCCCAGTGGTTGTAAACTCCAGGGCCCACAGGGGCCAGGCCGGGGATAGCAGCACTGAAGCCAGCTGGGTGGGCAGGGTAAACCAGCCTGGGCCTGGTGTATCTGAAAGGAAGGAGCTCTTCCTCAGTTTCTCACAGACCAACTGACTTTTCCCCGAGTGCCCAGAAACCCAGAGTTTTATGGGAATGCACTTAATCTGTAAATGTTAGAAATNTTATAACACATTCTTACAAACTGAATGCCTTAAAACAACAGAAATTTACGCTCTCACAGCTAGAAGCTGAATAAAGTCTCAAAGGAAGAATCCTTCCTTGTCTCTCCTACCTTCTGGGTGATTGCTGGCAATCCTTTGCATTCCTTGGCTTATGGCAGCATAACTCCGATTTCTCCTGTCTTCACACTGACAGTTTTCCTTCTGTGACCAATACTCTCTCTTAGGATAAGAACAGCGGNTTTTTCCTACCAAACCAGGAGATTTGCTTCCATCCCTGCTTGAGCCTCTCCTTTACCCCCAGCTCTAGAACTCTTCCTCCAAAGACAAAACACAAACATAATTTTAAAAGCACTTTGTTCAGAAATTTTCCTTGGAAGAAAATTTACAATGGCCATTTATAATCTGCATTACTTATCACATCCAGCCTTCAAGTTGCCTTGCTGTCCTGGTAGGCTAATGAGTCCGTTCAGGCAGCCATATTTAATTCATCAGCTGAGCGTGAGAGGAGGGTCCGGTGGTGTGTAGCATGGTCAGGGGTGGTTCACAGTAGCCTCTCATCGGAGTATCAGGCATTCATACTCCAGTAGGAGCTATAAATATTTAGGTAGTATCTCAAATAAAAGTGCCTAATGCCTTGTGGGTAATAATGTTACCGATGTCAGGGGAGGAAGAAATCTCTGTATTTGTTTTCTCACATCCGAAAGTAAAGAAAGTATTCTCATTCCAGAAAAAAAACTGGGCACATTCCCATTTATCCTTGCGGGAGCTGAACACTGGAGGTAGCACAAAATTTGAGAGATCCAAACCTCTGACCTCTACCCAGTTTTCTCGTTGGTGAACGAATTATTTCCTAGGGCTGTTATAACACATTCTTACAAACTGAATGCCTTAAAACAACAGAAATTTACGCTCTCACAGCTAGAAGCTGAATAAAGTCTCAAAGGAAGAATCCTTCCTTGTCTCTCCTACCTTCTGGGTGATTGCTGGCAATCCTTTGCATTCCTTGGCTTATGGCAGCATAACTCCGATTTCTCCTGTCTTCACACTGACAGTTTTCCTTCTGTGACCAATACTCTCTCTTAGGATAAGAACAGCGGTCCTTGGGCTAGGGCCCACCATAATCC
>NC_048226.1:71319416-71358283 GCF_002007445.2 Ailuropoda melanoleuca
TGGCTTCCCCGCCCCCTCTGCCATTTCCAGTCCTGCGGGTCAGCCTCAGGATCAGGACCTCTGTCGTTCTTCCCCACTCCCAGTGGTTGTAAACTCCAGGGCCCACAGGGGCCAGGCCGGGGATAGCAGCGCTGAAGCCAGCCGGGTGGGCAGGGTAAACCAGCCTGGGCCTGGTGTATCTGAAAGGAAGGAGCTCTTCCTCAGTTTCTCACAGACCAACTGACTTTTCCCCGAGTGCCCAGAAACCCAGAGTTTTATGGGAATGCACTTAATCTGTAAATGTTAGAAATGAATTTAAATATTAATTTTTAAAAATAGAGTAAAGGTGGAGCCATGAGTTTGCGGTTTGTGACCTTTGGTCCATATATTCTCCTTCGTATGTCCCCAGCTATGAAGTGGGGGTCTACAAAATCTACATCCATAGGTCTAAGCCCTCCCACTTTCTCCAGCTCTTGATCTCTAATTTGGACTAGGAGTCCTGGATTCTGATTTTGGCTCTACCCTTTGCCAGCCATGGAACTTTGGTTGATAGTTTCCTTTCTCCTGCCCCAGCTGCCTCATCTGTGGAACGTGGCCCTTGGGGTCAATGACTTTGAGGGTTCTGCCAAGCTCCATTAGCCTGTGAGTCTGAGAGATCCTTCTCCTCATCCCCTCTTTCTTGCCCTTCTTGATCTCATAAAAACCCATTTCCTACCACAGTCAGTGACGCAAACTTTCTTCAGGTTTTCTCAGCTTAGGAGTCGGCTTTGTTTGTAACGCTGCTTCCAGGCAACATCCAACCAGTTCTACTGCTGCAACATTCCTAAAATTTCCCTTTTGTCCAGTGTTGGCTGCTACCATCTTTTTCCTACCAAACCAGGAGATTTGCTTCCATCCCTGCTTGAGCCTCTCCTTTACCCCCAGCTCTAGAACTCTTCCTCCAAAGACAAAACACAAACATAATTTTAAAAGCACTTTGTTCAGAAATTTTCCTTGGAAGAAAATTTACAATGGCCATTTATAATCTGCATTACTTATCACATCCAGCCTTCAAGTTGCCTTGCTGTCCTGGTAGGCTAATGAGTCCGTTCAGGCAGCCATATTTAATTCATCAGCTGAGCGTGAGAGGAGGGTCCGGTGGTGTGTAGCATGGTCAGGGGTGGTTCACAGTAGCCTCTCATCGGAGTATCAGGCATTCATACTCCAGTAGGAGCTATAAATATTTAGGTAGTATCTCAAATAAAAGTGCCTAATGCCTTGTGGGTAATAATGTTACCGATGTCAGGGGAGGAAGAAATCTCTGTATTTGTTTTCTCACATCCGAAAGTAAAGAAAGTATTCTCATTCCAGAAAAAAAACTGGGCACATTCCCATTTATCCTTGCGGGAGCTGAACACTGGAGGTAGCACAAAATTTGAGAGATCCAAACCTCTGACCTCTACCCAGTTTTCTCGTTGGTGAACGAATTATTTCCTAGGGCTGTTATAACACATTCTTACAAACTGAATGCCTTAAAACAACAGAAATTTACGCTCTCACAGCTAGAAGCTGAATAAAGTCTCAAAGGAAGAATCCTTCCTTGTCTCTCCTACCTTCTGGGTGATTGCTGGCAATCCTTTGCATTCCTTGGCTTATGGCAGCATAACTCCGATTTCTCCTGTCTTCACACTGACAGTTTTCCTTCTGTGACCAATACTCTCTCTTAGGATAAGAACAGCGGTCCTTGGGCTAGGGCCCACCATAATCCAGTATGATCTCATTTTAATTTGATTATATCTTCAGAGACTCTATTTCCAAATAAGGTCACATTTGGGGAACTAGGGATTAGGACTGGAACACATTTTTGAAGGGGACACAGTTCAACTCAGTACAGGAAAGACTTTCCCTACAAGAATGACCCCACATACACTATATAGAACCACCTCCTTAGAAAGTATTTTTCACAAATTGGTCACAGCACAGCTGCACAGTTAGGATGCACTTTGCATATCCTCTGGTGCGCTTTATCTCTAAACGCAGGCAGGGAAAGAGCAGGAGAAATCAAAACTGGATTTTCGATGCACAGAGGAAAGTTGCTTTAAGGAACTTGGGATGATACTTTAGCCAGCATGAATGGTCCGCTGTGTAGAGGCTCACTGACCTTTGAGGAAAGGATCTAGATGGAAGACTTCAGCAATACACTGAGTTGAGCCATGAGAGGCCTTGTAAGTGGGAGATACCAAATGAGGGAACCAGTGTGGCACTTTACGGGAAGGCAAGGAATGGTGGTGAAGGGCCCCCAGTGAGGAGCAGGACTAGCTGCTGGGCCAAGGACAAGCCAGTCCATGCTGGCTGCAAGTGGTGATGGCATGGCAGACAGTTCTGCCAGCAGATCTGAAAATCCACGTCGATAAGAAAAGATAAGGTGATCCTGAACCGGCATTCGTCGGCGCCATCCGAGTGCTTCCTACGGTTACAAGTTTACAGCTGAGAAAGAGACCATGGTCAAGACACTCTCTGCGACTAAAGCAAGATGGAGTCTAAGAATGGGTCAGATAACTCCCTCTTCATTAAATTGCTGAAAACCACGTCAGGAACCTTAAAAACAGAAATGGATGGGTCTAATAAAAACAATACGGTCAAATAAAATTAAATGTGCACTGTGACTCTTGTTCCTCTAATATCCTGAGTTAGTGTTCACATTCCTCAGTACTGCGGGTGAGACTGCTGGTGAAATGATTGGGACAGTGACCAGGAAGGGGTAGGGTCCCCAGATGTAGGTGAAAACTTGACAGCCAGACATTATTTGGGGAGCCAAATCCTTCTCCAGGGCTGGCATACATTATGTGTGGAGGAAACAGTTTTGAAGAGTCAATGACAAGGAAACTTATTTTTTGGCAAGGAAGTTGTGGAGAAATTTTGTATTTCTAGTTGAAAAAAGAAGTCATGCCATAATATGTTTCAGTGCATTTTTAAAGTTAATTCTGAGAAGACAATGTTCCCTTAATGAAAGACATTCTGGATCAGGACAGGATGTAAACACGGCTGGGAACTGAATAAGGTACAGCAATGGCTGGTAACTGGAGACAGGTTGGGTCTGGCATAAAGAAGCAGCAAGTTGCCATGGAAACAAGCCACGGAGTGGACCGCAACCATCTTGAATGCATACAACTTATAAAGAGAACAGAAGGAGGCTGGAGGCATGCCGGCTGGCCGAGAGTTCTCAGGAGGGACAGTGGGGGTAGTCTTGGCATTAGGTATATGGCATTAGAAAGAAAGCCAAAGGCTGTCAAAAACCAGCAAAAGGGGGAGTAAAAATTCCAAGCTTGCTGGGTATCTTGAATTTGGCCTTATTCACTTGCCATTCATCTGTTGGTTCATTCCAAAGAACGCTGACTGAGTGCCTTCTGTTGGCCAGGCACCGGGCTAGGCAGTAGGGCTACAGAGAGGATGCGATGTCCCAGTTCTCAAGGATCCTGCTGTCCCTCACTGCTTTCTGGAGCAGCAAGGCCTACACACAGTTCTCTTGTCTCTCCCCCGGGAATCAAACCTCCCGCAGCTCTGCAGCTCTGGTCCTGTTCTGGGGTGCCTGCCAGGTTTCCATCCTGCCCAGTGGCCTCCTGGTCACCCTGCCCAGGATTCTAGCTCCTTCAGAGCTGGTCTTCTTAGCCTCCACTGTATCCCCGCGGCAGGTCCCTACACTTGCTGCCAGCCTCCTCTGCCCAGACAGGATGCACTCATTCTGACCTCCTCCCACGGCCTCTGGCTGGGCTTTCTCAGAACCTGCCTGGACTGGCCAACTCATTTCACCTCCCAGACCTCCCGGCCCTTCGTGTCTTCTCCACAGATCCTGTGGAGACAGATCAGCCCCGCATCGCGTACTTATTCCTGGCTCTGGCTTTTGCATGTGACCCTCAGTGTGGATGGTACAGTGACTCACGGAATCATAAGCTCACATCATAAGCTATTACCCCAACTCCATATCCCCGGCATGTCAGAGAACAAAACCTCCAGCTTCCTCCAGTGGCACCCAGCGACACTTCCTCCTCCGGTCCGGAGGCTAAGCTTACCCTTCAGTCTCTCCATTTCTTAGCACCATCTCCCCAAAAGCGCCCTTCTATGACTGTTGTGATCTCACCAATCTACTTGTAAATCTCCACGGCCTTTACAATCTCTCTCTGTCTGAGTCATCTCTGACCACAAACCAACCTTCCAGAGTCACTGGCTTTTTGAGCAGGACACTGGTATTATAATCGTATTCTACTTCTTACATGCACATGATTTCATTGCTCACAAACTTCCTGAGGTCCTTGTGCCAATGCAGGACAGGTAGCAGGGCAGGCATTAACATTTCCATTTCATGCATCTAGAAATTGAGGTTCAGAGAAGTTCTACAACTTTCCCCACGCCACACACGGACAAGGGCTGAAGGCCGGCTCCTCACTCCAAGCCCCGAGCCCTGGCTCTGAGCCCGGGTCCTGCGTCCTTTGGCGCAGGTGGCACCGCCCCCCGGGCCTCCGAGTCTTTGCCCGCCCCACACCACGCCTCCCCGTTATCTAAGGGTCCTTCTCTGTGTTAAGCCAGCGTCTTCCAAAGAAGCTGAATAAACAGCAACGGAGACTTGCGCCTTCATTTCCCCGTTTCCCTTCAGATTTGGTGGCATAGTTGTAGATTCTAGGATCCTACACCTAAGATTCAGGAAGCTCCGTTTTCCCTTTGTTGCCTACAAGAAAGGAAAAAGCCCAAACCAAACCCTACAAGACAACCCTTTTCTCGGGAACGCTTGAAACGCCAGCGCGTGCGCCCAGCATCCGTGCCGCTCCCGGGAAGCCCCGTGATGCTCAGACTCCTCTCCCAGCAATAGATTTATCACGAGCTCCCCCAGGGCTGCCTCGACATCTCCCTCATGTGCGGTAGAGCTCTCTGCCTCTCAGCACAACTGTGCGGAGCCAGAACTATTGACTGGGGTGTGGGGGGGGCGGGGGGGCAGCAGCGTGTTCTAGTAGAAAGCCAGCAAGCCTTCTTGTTACTAGAATTCCCAAGACAAGTGAATTACGGCGAGATCGGCCATAAGGTGTAAAGCAACTCGGGGTATTGTAAACCACTTAAGAAAAGCACGCAGAACTGGGCGGGGGGTGCGGGAGGCGCGGCGTCGGAGAGGAAATGAGTCCCAAGCCGGCCGCCTGCAGCGTTTTTTTTTTTTTTTTTTTTTTTTTTTTTTTTTTTTTTTTTTTTTTTTTTGTCTGGCCCGGGACAGGCGCGGGCGGGCGGCGTGGGAGGCGGCGCGGTCCGTCTGGCTTCCCTGCAGCCCCTGCGGGGGGCCTGCGTGACTCAGGGAAACGGCGCTGCGGGGAGAATGTGCAGTCGCCCTCCTTTACCGATGGCTCCCTCCCTTCCGGCTCCGCGCCGGCTGCAGGGTGGGCACCGACTCAGCTGAACCTCCCAGCCAGCTCCCGACGGTGCTGCGGCCTCCATTACCTAGGAGGAAACTGAGGCTCAGACCCATAATCTTCCCGCTGGTGAAAGCTGGTGGTCTGACCCCCAAACCTGGGCCCTTCACCTACTCTTGAAAACGCACTCTGACCGGGCGTCTGATAGGTTTCAACGATTTCCGATTTTCTCTCGCGTGTGCCTCACCGAAAGCCTCGATGAATGCTGTAGTCCGTTGAAACGGAAGCTCAGAGAGGCTGAGTGATTTGCCCCAAGCCACATAGCTAGAAGGGGGCAGAAGAGGGCTAAGACCACAGGCCCTTGGACACTGATCTCATTAGCCTGTTCAGAACAAATCCAACCCTGTGGTCATGTCTCATGACCATGAGCAAAGTCCGTGGAGCTTCCAACCCACAGGCTTTCAGCCTGGGGAGTGGGCGGAGTTAGACCCCCTGGGGAAGGCGGATGGAGCAAGGGGTTTACAGGGACTGGCACAGAGAGGGGATCCAGAGTGCCTATTGAATTAACAAATGAATTTATCTGGAAGAGTGCTCCTTACGACTCTGGCATAACAAAACTGTTAACATAACCAGCTCTGGTTTCAATAGTGTTTGCCCAGTGACTATTGCTGAGCCCTAATCTGATCATGTCATTGTCTGTCTCACTCAGCTGGAAGGATTTGGCTTTTTATCCCAGGGGAGACTGCTCAGGGTGTTGTAGCCGAGCCCCTTAAAGTATGTCATTGGCATTAGGACACCTGCTCTTCCACTCCCCTCTTCGTCTTTCCTCCCAACTTTCCAACCACCGAAACTCCCAAGTCACTCACGTACATTAATCAATTTATTTTAAAATGGTTATGTGCGCCTATTTTTTTTAGTGTTTTATTGTGGTAAAATACAACATAAAATTGACCATTGTAACCATTTTAAAGTGTACAATTCAGTGGCTTTTTGTACATTCATAAGGTTGTGCAACCAATACAACTTTGTCATTTCAGAACATTTTTTATCATCCCCCAAAGAAATACCAGACCCATTAAGCTGTCTTCTGAAAGGGTGAGTTTGAGCAAACAACATAGCCAGTTACACACTCCTGCGAGGCACATGGTGGGGCAGTCACAGGAGTGTGTATCCGATGATTTTGTTTGCTCAAACTCAGACCTTTCAGAGGCTCTCTTAAGGCAAGGACTCTGATGGTGACAGTGCTGTGGGATATTAGAACTCCAAACTCTTCCAGAATGTTCATGGCTGAGGGTTGTCAAAATTGTATACTGTATGCCTTAGAAACTCAGAGAGAAGACAAGTCAAGAATTGCCAAGGGGCTTGGAATGACATAGCCACAGGGGGCACTTCCCATCCATGTATGGCCCCCAGTCCTCTCCCACCACACATACATACCATCTTTCCCACCCCCCAAACATAACAAGACACAAAAGGATCCTCAGTCTCAGAGAAGGAAGGGTGGATTCTATCCTCAAGAAGTGTCAAAATATTGTTAATTACACCAATTCTGTTTCATTATGATTCATTGTTAACATATGTTTGTTCAACAAGCTTTTTCTGTCCTACTAGGTGCCAGGAACTGTGTTAGACACTTGGGAACAGCGATGGATTTGCCCACGGAGGTGCTGCTTATGATGAGGGGTAAAAGGGAAGCCAAGGATCTGGCTCTTGGTTCTTACCGGGTGTGGGCTGAATATAACCGCAATACGGTACAAGGCGTGCAACATCCGGAGGAGGCTTCAGGAGGGAGGACAGAGGAAGAGAGGCCGGCGCAGAAGGTAGAGAAGATTGAGAAGGGGCTTCAGGAGCTGCAGGGGGATCTTTGGTGGCCGTCCTCATTCTTTGCTCTTACAGTGCCCTGCCGCTGCCGCAGTCCTCCCCACACTGTACTGAGCCTGCCTGCCTGTCTAGGCTCAGGGACTTCATCGTTATGTCCTGGCATCTAGTTCAGTGCCTGGTACATGTCACCAAAAACCACCAAAGCTTTCTGCAGCAAGCGGACTGAGCGCATTCTGTCCTCTAGCTCAAGCCACAGAGTAGAGCTTCGGACCACGTGCCGGAGGCTGGTCCTTCCGGTCACTGCTGAGCGTGGCGATGATTTCTTCTCCATTCTCTGTTCCTCATTTTTGCTGTTTGAGAAAAAACCCGCGTGAGCTCCTCTCTGGTGAGGTTTAACAAAGGGAACCTTAGCAAGTACCTTAGGGCTCCATGTTCTTAAATTAATTAGGGAATTAATCAGTACAATGTCATCAAAGTCAAAGGAAATGTAAGTTTCAACAAGAGAATATTTGTGTCGACTAATAGGGTGAGTGGGCTGTCATGGGACATGACTGGAGTTATTGTGGGTGGATCCAAGAATACAAGGTTTTGAGGAGTGAACTGACAGGTATATAGGGGCTCTTCTTCCAAACTGGGCTGGGGAGGAAAGACAATTAGAATCAAAATAATTTGCATTGAAGATAGGGTCAAGAAATCTCTTTAGGGTAGGAGAAACTTAAGCCTACTTATAGGCAAAAGGGAAGGCACTAATAATAGTACTTGCTGTATTTACTGCATGTTTAATCATGTGTTAGACACTGAAATATTTTCATTAAGCCCCCAGACAATCCGGTGAGGGAGACAAAATCCTTTCCGCATTTTAGCGTTGATGACACAGTGACTTGCTCAGTGCCACCGTGTGGCTGAGGGGACGGTCACAAACTGCGCCAGGTGAGTGGGGAGCAGGGGGGGCACAGATGAGAGAAGAAAACGGGCATGGTTGGTGAGAAGATTCCCCTGAGTCACCAGCTTCAGAAGTTCAGTGATTATCCTTGACTGGACTGCAGTTTTGTGACCATTAGGCTGGAAGTGATTTTCTAAAGCCGAAACAAGACTGTATGTATCTAAGCAGAATCATCAGAGCTATGGATCCGCCTAAAATGTCCCCCGAGGGAGAGGAGAGAATGAATTCAGGCCATAGGAGAAGCATACAGTTACTTTATGCCCGCACCCTACCGAGCCCAGCTCATTCATAAAGGGGTGAGTGCATATGCTGGAGTCTAGCACGTTGCCTGGCACAAAGTAAAAGCGACCGTTTGCCTCTGAGGAGACGAGTGAGTGATGTGCTAAGTATAGGAGGGAGCAGTTACACCCCAGGGAAGAGCCCAGAGGCTTCTACACGTCAGATGAGATGCCGGAGCTGCACACCCACCACGTCACGCAGGAAAATGTATTTGGCTCTCTGTGCCCACCTCACTTCAGACAAGATGTGAGGAAATGCTCTCACTTCATCCTCACATCATTGCTTGGATGTCAGGAGTATTAATACTTGTATTTCCAGATCACAAAACTGAGGCATAATCAGGGGCCCAGTACTTTGGATTATCTTGAGAAATTGCAGATTTGAGGTCTCTCTACATGGGTCGTGTCTCTAGGGTCGGATGCTACTGTTTGGAAACTGGGGCTTCTATGGCAGAGAATTGGAGTCTTCATGGTGTTATTGCAGTGAGTTTAGAGTGGGCCACAGAGGAGCTGTGGAATCTCAGGAATCTCGTAATTCCTGTAGGGCCCCTTACTCTCAGGTGACCTAACGGGCTGGAGACTCCAGGAAGAAAGTTCCTAGAAAACAGTCACGACTAGAGTGACTTCCACTGACTACCTCCCGGGTGCGGCCACCGTGCTAAGTGATTTCTTTACATTCTCTCTTTTCATCCCGAGGTGGACACTGTGACGATTCCAATGTCAAGGTAGGGAACCGGAAACTCGTCTGTTCGGACGGGCTCTGCACATTGAAATCTTGGGCCCTGTTTTCTCCGCTCTCTGCTCCGCAGCCTCTTCGGTCTTTCCCCTTGGCGAGCTCACCGGCGTCTCCAGTGTAACCGGCCGGACCCCAGCCCCCGCGCCGCCCTCCCATCTGTTGTCGCATTTCTGCTGAAGGCCCTTCAAAGGCTCCCGCTGCTCCTAGGATGAACAAAAACCGTCCTGGCTCCTGGCTCCTGCCTCCCTCTCCAGTGCTCTCTCTCTGTGTGTCTGTCTCTCTCTCTGTCCCTCTGTCTCTTTCTGTCCCTCTCTCCCACCAGATAGCCCAGCCTTTGTTCCCTCGCTGCTACTTGTGGGTCCTTGCCCTCCCCACCCCCAGCCACATGGTTCTTTGCAGGACGACGTTTCCTGCCCCGCTTTGCCTGGCTATCTCCTCCTTCAGGTCTCAGCTCATCCGTCACCCTCTTGGGGAAGCCCTCCCTGGCCATTCTCCACATCATCAAATCTTTTCCCTCAGGTTCTCATTTCACTGTGTCCCTCTTCTTTGTAGTGCTTGGAACAGTTACAGATTTAGGCTGGTTTGTGATTATTTGATCCATGTCTGTTTTTCTCGAGAGGGCAGGGGCCATATGTGCTTTTGCTCACAATTTGATCTCTGGTGCCAATACCTGGCACATGAGGAATACTCCATAAGTATTAATTGCCCAAGGGCAAGAGCCAGGAGGGACACCTAGGGCAATTTAGCCTGTGGCGCTCTCTCTTATGTGGGGCGAGAAGATCTTTCTGGCTTTAAATCTCTATGATGCTTTCATTTCCTGTCCTAGTGAAGTTTAAGTCTGATCCGTGTTCGAATGCAACGAAGATTTCTTCCAGCAAACAGCTCTCTCTCTTTTTATTCTTTTTTTAAAAATTTAATTTAATTTAATTTTTTAAAGATTTTATTTGTTCATTTATTTGAGAGAGGAGTGAGAGAGAGAGGGCAAGAGGCATAGGGAGAGGGAGAAGCAGGCTCCCCACTGAGCAGGGAGCCCCAAGCAAGGGGCTCCATCCCAGGACCCCGGGATCATGACCTGAGCCAAAGGCAGCCACTTAACCGACTGAGCCACCCAGACACCCCTCTCTCTTTCTATTCTAATACAAGTTTTGAGACATAAACACCCAGAGTTTAAGTTTCGTTTTTGTGAAAATAAACTTTCAAAACATTTGTGACTTTGGAAGAATTGTAGAAATGTATTAATTTTGTGTATTGTTGACATCTCATTTCCCCAATAATTAACTCAAATAATAAATTTTATGAGACTGAAAGACATATGTTTAGTTGGCTCATGAGAAAGTTCGAAAACAGCAAGGTTTATTTCTCAAGTGGTTTCATACATTACTGAAGCAAGAGGATGTGCTTCCCTGCCCCTCAGTGGCTAATAATGTGATCACTTCTCAGTCAGAGAGCCAATGGAAGTAAATAGGAGGCTAGTAGTCCATCAGTCACTGTGGAATGTCTTTTGTCCAAGGGTTTGTTTCATCTTTCAGTTTTGATTGTGTGACTGAGCTGTTGAGCAACAGTGGCCATGAAGTGTGACTCAGAGGAGACTATAAGCTCCTCAAATGGCATTGGGTGGCTTCATTCTACCTCAATGTAGAACAAAAAAGCAGTTAAGTTCAAAGAAATAACAGTAGCTGACGCTGATTGGGGATTTACTTTGGGCTCAGTCTAGTGCTAAGTGCTTACGCCTTACCCCAGCCCTGTCTTCGGTGGTTCGGAAACTGTTTACCAAGAAGACTTAAGGCACCTTGGAAACCCCCTTCCAGGTCATCCTGTGACAATATCTAGGGTCTGAGAAGTTATAATTAATGTACCTCAGTCTCACCACGTATAAAATGGGGGCAACCACAGTCCCCTTCTCAGAGTGATGTCAGAGGATGGTGTGAGCTAATACTTCCTCTTGATGATTGTTAGCCGCCATGATTTTTTCTGGCTTTAATGAGGTTCAGGCCACTGTACGTCATCCAGGAGTGAGTTCTTTTTAAAATCTTTACTAGGGAATATACTCTCATGGTCAAGTGGAGTCAAATGGGCTGGGATTCACCTCCTGGGTCACCCACTGACCAGCTGAATGCCTTTGGGTAATTATTTAACTTCTCTGAGGCTTTGTTGTCTCATCTGTCCAATCAGGATGATAATAATAGCATCTCCTTCAGAGGACTGCAGAGAGAATGAGATGGCAGGGTCTGTACAGAGCTTAGCACTGGGCCAGATACCTAACAGGGGCCTAATAAGGGTTATGTTCAGAATCTACTGAGCACATTTATAGGTTTCATTACAGAAAAAGCCGGAGGTCCTGTATTCTTGTGGAGACTACATCTTATTTTCAGGCAAAAAGCAGTCTTTAAAAAGCCCTGTTGATGCTTCCCTACTCCAGCAGCTTGTTCTGTAACCCTCCGTCCAGGCGGAGCCTCAAGGGCCAGCCCCAGGGGTACCTCCACGGCTGGCCTGCCTTTGAGCTCACCTGCGCTTTTATTGTACCGCTCCCCTTTCTAAAACGTGCTTCTCTCTGTCTGGCAGACATGAGTGCCTTCAAAACACGGGATTTAAAATCCTTGTTCTTCAGATAGCCTTTCCAAATTTAGACATTTTCCTCTAAATCCCCTTAGCTCTGTTACATTAATTTCCACTCACCAAGCCCGTAGCAAAGGTCTACCCTGTGTAAATCATCGTGCTGGTGTTGTCCCCGGCACAAGCTGTTAAGAAATTGTCCCTATCCTCAAGGAGCTTACAATTACAATTTGCAGTTGCACAATATTTTGGCACAATAAATGTAACATAATTATTTCATCGTATTAGAATTTTATGCAGGCTGAAATAAAACATAGGCAAGTATATGCGAAAATTGGCAAATTATATTTTTAGAAACTCCCCCGACAGGCCAGAGACTCAGCTCTGACCCCTGAACACAAATCATAACTTGCTGTAGTGCAAATTTTCATTCGTGAACTATTTCTGTCCTCCTCCTTCGCCGTCACCATCGTTTCCTTCTTTTATTATCAAGATGAACTCACGGAGCACCTCACTGTGCCACTCACTGCATATTTGAGGAACAGTGGCAGCCCACGCGGAGGGGTTTTGTTTAGGGTTCTATAAACAGTAGGTGTTTAATAAATGATAGATCCATTGCTTTTTTAAATTCCTTTTTTAAAGATTTTGTTTATTTATTTGACAGAGAGAGAGAGAGATCACCAGCGAGAGAGGGAACACAAGCAGGGGGAGTGGGAGAGGAAGAAGCAGGCTCCCAGCAGAGGAGCCTGATGCGGGGCTAGATCCCAGCACGCCGGGACCATGCCCTGGGCCGAAGGCAGAAGCTTGACCACTGCACCACCCAGGCACCCCTGCTTTTTTTAATTTTTAAACTTGTCTACAGATATTATGCAAAAAAGAAGGAAAGGGAGAGAGTGGGTTTGACAAAAAGAAATCTAATTACTCTGTTTGGGCCTTCAGGGGGCTCAGGAGCAGGCAGCTGGGAAAGAAGGAGCAGAGTAGAATTTGGTGTGGGGGAGGGGCAGAGGGCGAATCTGACCCACAGAGGCGAAGAGCCAGAGGCTTTACACATATCCTCTCAATTCATATCCTCAACTAACCCCTGCAAAGGAGATACTAATTATTCCCACCTTACCAATAGAGAAAGTGAGGCTCAGGAAGGTCAAGGGTCTCAGTAAGTGGTACAAATCCAGCTTTTGTGACTTTAAGGCCCGCGACGGGCCCAGGATCCTTCCCCGGCAGGATGCCACCCCGGGTCCAGTGGGCTGGCGGAGCGCAGGGAAGACCTTGGGAGAAGAGGGGAGAGCTGTGACTGCGGGAGCTGAGAGCGGGGCCGGCTGGACCTGCAGGTGGCGCTTGAGAGCCCGTCTCCTCCGTCCCCGTGTTTCAGCTTGTGTCCCTGTTCCCAGGGCTCATGGGGCACCTGCTGGGAGGCCACATGCCCACCGACCTCCGAGCCCTCTGCAGACCCGTGCTGTGTTCTCACCGCGCCCGCTCTCACTCCGCCTTCGAGTCTAGGCTTCCATGCTCCTGCGGCCGCGGAAGGGGGGCCGGCACCGCCAAGCCTGGGGAGCTCCCTTCCCCAAGGAGAGAGCAGGGTCAAGACTTGGGCCATCTCTGGGTGGCGGGTCTCTTAGTATTTCATCACAGGGCACAGTTATCCCAGCTAGCTTGTGCGGACAGACAGGATGGGCTTTCCTAACCCTCCCAGCTGCTTCGGTGTTGGGCTAATACTACTACCAGTCTCATCTTATAAATGAAGATACTGAGGCTTAGTTAGATCAGTGAAACTGCACAGTGAAAGCGAGCCTCTTCAGCATAACTTTCCACTTAGAGAATTTGCCGGAATCTAAGTAAGGGGAGAATGTGCACACGTTAGGACCCAACAGCCCCCCTCTTCTGCACTGCCGGCACGTCCCCTGGAGGAGCTGCCGCTGCGTCCCATGAAACCTGTACAAAAATGCTTAGAGCAGCATCGTGTGTGGTAGAGCAAGACCCTGGAAACAACCTAAATGCCATCAACAGGAAAGTGGGTCAACAGACTGTGGTGTGCTTACACAGTGGAATGTTATGTGGCAGTAACATGGAATGAGAGTTAGACTGATCAAAACAAATAACTCCTAAACACCTTGACCACAAAAAAAACAAAAAAACACACAGGAATCAAAACTATATGCACTAAAACCCAAAAAAAACCCCAATGCATGCTATATGATGTTTCTGTAAGATTTCACCACGTACAACACAATGCTTGGAGATCTGCGCATGTGTAGCGAGGGTATAAAAGATGCACGTGGGAATAAAACACCAGACTCAGAACTCTGGTTCCGGTGGGGGAGGAGGGGGCCTGGAAATGGAGAGGAATACAGGGCACTTCAACTGTGTTGGTGATGTTGTATTTCTTACACAGGATGATAGATATATATGTGTGGTTATGTTCATTTTTGGGCTTTTTGTATGTTTTAATCAACTCATATTTTAATTTAGAAATTACTAAAAACCTCACAGTTAGTAAATAGAAGCGTAGAGCCCACACTTTTTGCTTCCCAGTACATCATGCTGCCCACTGAAGGAAGCAAGCGACGGAAGGTGAATATGAGGGAATGCTACTCATCCCATCTGTTCTTTGCACAGACCTTGAAAATGCAATCGTTTAGTGATGGGGGAGCTCACTTTGTACACCAGAGGCAATCCTGAGAAACATGGTATTAAATATTGATAGCTTGAATCCTGGCTTCCTATGGCTTTATATTGTTCTTTAGAATTAGGTCTCTCCAAAAATATTCATGGCAAGCCTAATCCCAGCAACAAAGGGATCCCCACATTCATTTCAAATGACTTTGTTGACACAGAATTCTATTGCTATTTCATTCTCCAGAATGACTCTATCAAACAGATAATGAATCCTCGCTCTGCATTTAAAGCAAATTTACCCTCACATACTCTACCAATTTTGTCCCTATTTTGTTCAGAGTTCTCACTCACTTCATCCCTATCAATTTAGGAATTTAGCAGGAACGCTTTCACTTCCTCCTTTCTTTAAAGATCAATAAATAAATATGCATTGAATGCCCATCAATTCCCAGTCACTCTGCTAGATGCTGGGAAAATGACAGTGACCCAGACAGGCCCTGCCCTGAATGAGCATTCAGTATCCTGGAGGAGACGGACGCATAAAGCAATGATTATAGCGCAAAAATGGGGTGCTGTGATGGGGCGTAGGCCGGGCCCTGGTAAAGAGGAACACGACCTAACATGACCTCCCATGTTGGATCCGGGAAAGCCTCCGAGAAGGGCTGATATTTAAGCCGAATAGGAGAATGAGCGGGAACCGCCTTGTCGGTAAGAAAGCAATTTAATGATTTCTTTTCAGAGTTTTCAGACATTTTTTATTGTGGAGTTTCTATTGTCAACCGAAGCAGGGGAGAATACTAATAAAATATTTTAAGGTATCTCTTACCTGACAAAAAAGACCTGTGAGTCTTCTTTAAGTGTAGTTCACTGTCCTTTTTTCTGTGTGTTCAGAAAAAATTATAACTGAGCAAACTGGATTCCTATCACTTTTTGTCAAAGGTGCAGGTGCACCCCTGATCTCAGTGAGTAAGTCAGGGGCAGATGTAGCTGAGAGTACAATTGCCCTGATTTTACTCCATGTTTGAAAAATTCCTCTTGACCTAGTTACCTAGGAGAAGACATGCTTCTCTGCATACACAGAAGGATCACAGGCCAGACCCGGAAGCACAGGGAAGGAAGGTATCACTGTAGCATCTTTCAGCCATGATGATTCTTTTTAATTCCCCCAAATCCTGTACTCATCTGTGTATTTGGATAATTTGCCTTGGACTTAATTTAAGGTTGAGTATCCAGTTTAATTACATGAAGTTTGCTCAGGGACCCACTTTCCAGAAGTTGCTGAACCAGATGTCACACAGGAAATTATGCTTTTGAATCAAAACCAATCTCGCAGAGTCCCAACCCTACAAGTTAGAAGAAGATACAGATAACCCAGAAAACAGGATATAAAATGAAGATCTAAATGTTTATTAATTATAATAGGATGTAAAACCGCAGAGTTCGCTATTTTTAAACAAATGTAGCCATTAAGAAAACCCTTAAACAAGGAAGTGATTTTTAAAATTTGAAAGTAAGAAAACCAGTACAAGCGAAGATGACATTTTAAAGTATCATCAATGAATTTTCACATCGACTTCCCATCACAATAACATTCATTTCTATCTTCAATCTTACACAGCAACAAAGTCACAGTGAGAAAGACAGCAATTGCTTCTGAAAGGAAATCAAAGAGGCCTGGAGCGATTATTTTTTCAAAAGGATCTTGGGAAGTTGAAATAAGGCTTGCTTCTCCATGGGCTGACAACGCTTAACAACGGTGATGGGAACAGCAGAATCCTTTTCTCTGATTTTACCTTTGAACAGAATAAAAGGAACTCAGTGTAACATTCTCCCTCACAAAGAGATGCAGAACTCAAGCCTAACCCCCAAGAAATGCTATAATCAAAGAAAACACGAATCCTGCTCCTATAAATTCTGTTAATAGCATGCTGCAGCGTTCAATAGAATGTCTTCCTCTTGCTAATCTTCCTCTGAATTTTTAACACAATCTTCCTGGGTTGGAAAAATAACTCCAATAGTAAGGAAATGACAAAACAAACAACAAAACAAAACAAAAACAAAAACAAAAGAACACTTGAAACTTCTGGCTGTACAGCATTGTTAAAGACAACATTCCGTAATGAAGAGAACATAGCACAGTCACCGCACCTCATTATTCAAGTCACGGGGTTTAGGGGAGCATCGGTTTTCCTAATGTGAAAATGTGGGTATGGATAAAACTAGCCCTTTGGCAGTGTCCCTAATTAACACAAACATCTATACTGTTCATTACGCCGACTCTTTGTGTAAGGCTTTTGCAGATTGTTATGTGTTGAGACGTGAAAACATCATGACATTTTAAGAATTTGGAGTTTAGTGAAATTGCAAAACTGGCTAAACTTGTAGATTTCATGAATTCAGTGGTGTTGGCAAAGCCACTCCCAAATAGACATCTGACAGTGCAGGACCAGAAAATAACTGAAAAAAAAAGAAAGGAAGGAAGGGAGGGAGGGGGGAGGGGGGAGGGAGGAATGAAGCGAAGAAGGAAGGAAGGGAGGAAATTGCTAAGAATGATGATAATAGATGTTTGACCAAAAGAAAGATCTGGATGTCAAAAGACAAAACTGAGGAAATACTGAAATATTTTTTCAAAATGACCGTATCTACAATATTATTCCAAAAATTAAGTGTGCAATAAAGTACATCAAGTACTATCAAATAATTTTCCTGAAAAATTATATTCCCCAAAGCAACATTTGATCCATTTTTCATTCATTCTAAGTTCTAGAACATAGTTGCATTTACAATATGAAGATTTATTTTCTCAGATAAAGCCCTAATTGAATAGTTTATAAATTTTGACCACGATATTATAATCTGTTTTTAGACATTAACAGGTCCCTCTGTATGCTACTGGCCTACTTGCCTCTTGCTCATATTTGATACTTCCAGGATTTGTTGAATGTTTCCTAACATCTCGGAGAATAAAGCTCTAACTGGACCAAGGCCTTCTTCAATCGGGAGGCTCATCTCAGTGCTCTGCGTCCAGCGGTCTTTTATCAGTCCTCCCTTAGCTAACCTGTCCTAGAGACGTATGTCACTTTGAAGCTTTTGACCTTGGCCTTGGACTCTTCAAATGCTTATGAAGACAGAGATGTTATTTTCATATGTTGTCATGCAGAAATGCCTTCTTTGCCCACTGTCTTACCCACAGCACCCAGCTCAGGGGTGGGCCTGTTTCCTGATCCCTGCTGCGGGGTCTTCTTTACTCTCTCTAGATTTCAGTGTGACGACTTCTCCCTTGTAGGGCTCACGCTTCACGGGGGTAGGTGTGCAAGTCTGAAACAGAACAGTTCATTTTTCTCTTGTGGTTTATTGACTTTTGGAATTCAAAGCGTAACACAGCTCCCTTGATGAAGTGTGACAGCAAAAATGAATCTTGCAAATTTATATATCACGTGCCTCCGCCCCTTGCCCTCTCACAGAAATTCCTGGCCACCTCGGGGACCTGTGCTGTGCCCCACTCTTGGCTGTGTCTGACGAAGGCTCAGGGAGCGCTCTCTAGTGAGTGTGAATGTTCTTTTCGCTGAAACTTACACGGGAGCCTCTGCCACGTCCTCACGCCCTTCTTGTTCTATTACCACCTCGCAGTCCGCCCAACCTGCTACCTTTCCCTCTAGTTTCGGTCCGAGATGTCTATATTCCTAGACTTCTTTGTTGTACCTCTCCTAAGACTCAGAGCGTTTTTTTCAAATTCTAGCAATCTATGTGTGGGTTTTCTCATTTTCTCACCTGCTCTGTGTGTCATCGGCCATCCACACACTCTCGCACCTCTAACTACCCATCTTGGGTGGCCGACTGAGCAGCAGCAGACCCCCCCGCCCCACCTTCCCGGCTGGATTTGGCTTGAGTGAATTCAGGGCTTGCTCAGAGTTTAGAAATCTGGACTATATAAACAAAGGAATTCACAAGAAGTAACTAAAGCATACTGTTTGTAAACATGGGTACAAATTCACTGACAAATCAAGAGGCAGCAAGACACAATGATTAAGGGTCTGGGCTCTGACATCAGACTGTTTGGGCCAGTTACTTATCGCTGTGTTTCAGTTGCCTCGATTTACACGGGGAGTCAGAACAGCACCTACTTTATGGGGTGTTTGTGAGAGGATTACAGAAGGGTAAATCATTCAGAATAATGCCTAGCATAGAATAAGCTCTTAACAAATACGTGTGTACACATAAATATGGACACACACACACACACACAAATAACGTTTGTCTTGTTTTGACCACCGAATGGAATATATTGTAGTGATCAACGATGGGGGTTTGGGCACACGACTCTCTAGCTTTGCCGTCCACTCGTTGTAGGAAGCTGGCGAGCTAACAGATGCCCCCCGAGTCTACTCACCCGTCTAGGAAACAGAGGAAATGAAAGCCATCTCCCAGATACAAAGCATTTCCTTCCTTCGTTCAATATTTATTGAACGCAGACCGTTCCAGATATTTTCCCAGGCACAGAGGACAAAACAAAAAAACCACACCGAGACTGTCCCTTCCGCTCTGAGATTTGACGTATGGCATCGGGCGCACGCTGAGCCCTTAGCGCCTGAGAGGAGCCCTGCCCTCCGCTCAGCAGCCCGGGTCTCCGTCCACTTTTTGTGTCTGGTTAGATGCTTTGCTGGACTTCCATTTCGGCTCACTATCGACTCCGTCCTTTTCTTCACGCTGGATGCTGTTGTCATCTTGAGGAACACCCACACTGGGAAACGGAGGACTGGCTTCCTATTTCTGCCACCCAGTCCCTGGACCTTGTGGCTATCTGGAGCCAACCACACCTGAAACTGTAAACCCACTTAAGACCCCTCTCTGACCACATCCTCCCCTTCAGGGAGGTCTTCATGTTTTTTCCTTCCTTGGTTTCCTTTCCAAGCCAGACTGTATGATCTTTCACTTAAGCCTAGGGTGACCGTGTAATTGATCCAAACTGGGGCACGTCTGAGGCTGTAAAAGGAACTAAACATAATTAACAGGCATCATCAGACCTGGCTAAGAAAGCCAGGATTCATTTCCATGTGTCACCTACAATCTGAAGGGTCTTACCTTTCTCTCTCCCTTTCAGCTTTGGCACTCAGCCAAACCTGCAGTGTATTTCAGATCAACCACTAGTGACATAAATGGGTAGATCTTTGTGTCACCTGCCAAGTTGCATCCCTCATCAGCCCCACTCTGTCTCCCTCTTCATCCAACAGTTCCTTTGAACTTTCACAGCTTGTGGTTTTCCGCTATTACTTTTCCGTCTCTCCCGGACCCCTTGGTGGGAGGTGGTGGTGAACACGGTGATGTCGGCGGGGCTGTCTTCACCAGGCGCTGCCTTCCTCAGTCGGGGGTGGGCTGTTCTTCAAGGGGCTCGGTCCCTTGGAGGATCCTTCCCCGACTCCAGCTGCAAGCTAGGGGGTAGCACGTGACTCAAACCAGGTGACCAGTGTCCTTCCCAGGTCCTCCTGCCAGGGCTAGGCCCTTGCCCATGCTGGCATTACCTAAATATAAATTGCCTAAATATCTCAGATTTCTCTTCTATGACTCAGCCCAGACAACAATCGGTCCAGACAATCATCAGTCCAGGAAGATTTAGCCCTCCCGGACATGTTCTCTATCCTGCTAACCAGTTTTCTATGATCACCTGCTTACTTGTCCCTCTCTTCCAGCAGATTCAGGGCTGGGGTACTTGCGCTGTTTTTCCATAACAAATACTCAATACACAGCTGATCAGTTTCCACCAAGGGTGTGATGGGAAGATCCCCAGCTGAGCTTTGTCTCCTCTTGGCGTGGGTTGTCCTAGCCTGGGCTGACTCCGTTTCCCTCACACTCCTTTGTTGTGCTTCACCATTTAGCAGTTCTCAGGGCTGCACTACCCCTGGCCGGCTGCCTTCTGCAGGAAGGTCTCTGCTCACCTGGTTGTCTAGGAACCACTTTCTGGCTGCTCCGTCACTGCACTCGGAGCCCGGCTGGTCACTCTGGTCACAGTGGCCACCATGTATCTCTGTCCTGACGGGCCAGGTCGGATCTGCACACGATCCCACTCTTGATGTGCCTCTGAGGCTCTGGGTAGGCAGGGCACGATTTCCCGCCAGAATGGCCGTGGGACGTTAACCACCCCTGCCCACACCGTCGCCTCCAAAACAAACCAACCCTCTCTGGGGAGGCTTTGCTGAACCACATTCACAGTCTTCCCCTTTGAGAGATGACTGGATAGGAATCAAAGACAATTTAAGCTCTGGTCCCAAGTCTCCCAGTACTTTTCACCTTTTAACATCTTCTTATCCTTAGAGGTGGGTTACATAAACCCTGTAAAGCTAGACCCACATCGTGTTCATCTTTGTACTGTGTCCTGCCCCTGGCATTGCACTCGATGTGTATTTCAGAACCTCAATAGATGTTCACTGGGACAAAATGGAAAGGTGACGGTACGCGTTCGGCAAACTCTGAAGCTGTCACTGCCTTATTCAGAAGCTCGGTGGCGTGTTCATTTTCTGAGCAGACATGACCTACAACTTTTGTGACTTGTCTCCAGTGACAATGACAAATCCCCATCTGAAGTGTGAAGTGCTCAGCCCTGACATGGCCCCCAGCATCTGGGAAGACCAATGTGTCATGCTCATGGGCTATCCGAAGTGGTTGGGTCCAAAATAAAGTGGACTTCATTCCCTAGTATCCCAGATGGGGACAATGATTAACATGGACTCCATCCTGAGTGTCCCAGCTAAGCCCATACCTAATTCTTAGAGGACATTTACGAAGGGCAGGACAAAGAAGCAGAGGGCTCTGGGTTGAACAAAGAGAGCAGGGCTCTTTCCCGCTTGCCTGCTCTTCTCCATGTTCTCCTGGCTGTCCTCCTACCTCACTGGTCAGCTTCCTCAGGCTCCTTTGCTGGTTCCTCCACTCCTCAGCCTCTGGAGGTTGGCAGCCCCCGAGCTCTATCTCAAACCCCCCTTCTTTTCTGCCTACAGTCTCCTTGGTAGCCTCAGAAGTATGGTTTCAAATCTACACGCCACAATTCCCAAATTTTAGGTCCAGCTCTGCTCTCTCCAGACTCCTTTATTCAAGTGGCTAATTGACCTCACCACAGGGAGATATTTAATGAGTGTCTCCAACAGACCCAGAACTTAAGCACCACAAACTGTAGGTGAAACAGAGGTGGGGCTTAAGGTCTCTGAGACCAAACACTGCCGTCACTTTTATGCCTATATCCCCAGGACCTTGGATAGTGCTTGGCACTCAAGAAATAGTTGTTAAATGAAGGAAGATTTCTTAACCATAGGACTTCTTAGAACTTTTTATATGATATTGGGCAATAGAATCACCTGAGAGTAACATTATCTACAGTCATGTGACAGCTTTCTCAAGATGCATCTCCAGAGACCGGTGTCCTGACTGGGAACACACCCTCAGAAGGCTCGGCTGGGTTGGGGCATCTTTCTCCCTCCATACAGGTGGGGCGCCTGGGTGGCACAGCGGTTAAGCATCTGCCTTCGGCTCAGGGCGTGATCCCGGCGTTGTGGGATCGAGCCACATCAGGCTCCTCTGCTATGAGCCTGCTTCTTCCTCTCCCACTCCCCCTGCTTGTGTTCCCTCTCTCACTGGCTGTCTCTATCTCTGTCAAATAAATAAATAAAATCTTTAAAAAAAAAAAAATTCGATGATCTCACCCACCAGCAGTTCTTTCCATCTTGATGATATCACAATCCTATAAAATGGCTTGAGGATAAAACCATGTGAGAGGCTATCCTAGTCACATACGGAACACAGATGGCCCCCCGTCTGGTAGGGTGCCGGTGGTTTTCATTGGCAGATGAAAGTTCAGTTTAGCTTTACAGCATTTCATGACGATTGTCATTGTGATGAGTTAGTTGAAAGACAAAAATGAGAATTATGTCACAACATGCAGTGCAATAAATAAATACTAATTGTAACCATCATTACACCTGCATCACTGCAGAAAAGCTTTTTGGTTAGCTGATCAGGGGAAAGAGGAAGTTTTAAGTTGATAGAAAATGTAACTGTATTGTTTGCAGAGAGTGGAGTGCTGGGATGCTGGATTTTCTGAGACCAGAAAGACCGATAGAGAAGAACCTGGGGCCACAAAAGAGGTTCTGATACCAAGCCATCCATGGAGGCTAAGAAACCAAAATATCAATAAAGACAACAGAACTTCCAGATTCCAAACAGCAGACACTGGCCCAACACTAAACAGCCCAAATGAGCAGCAAATGAAACCCGTGCCTGTCCGGTGAACTCAGAGGTACTCGGCACATACTGAACTGAGCTCTTCAGGGACGTGAATCCCCAGCGCGTGAGGAACCCCTAGGTTCAGCAGACGTGACCTATAACCGGGAAAACCTGCATTTCGATAATATTTTACAATCCATCGAATGTTTCCATTTAACCTTCGACACATCTGCTGAGCTAGTTCCCAAGGACGATGTGACAGAGCTGGGCCCTCTCATTTCAGAGATGGTTCCTCGGGTAAGTTTGCCAGTCTGAGGGTAAGGAGGGGAGGCTGGAGGGGTGACATCCTGAGGATGGGGGCAGCTGGTTATGTGTGTGGGGGGGGATTACACATTGTGATTAGTATGCTGCAGCAGAAGAGAGTAAAAGGATTGCTTTGATGGTAGGAAAATCTGGGTTTGAGTTCTGACGCTGCCACTGAGTCACTGGGGGACCTCCTTAAGCCTCGATTTCTTGCTTTATGAGATTGGGAAACTACTTTTGCCGCAGAAGTAAGGATTAAGCTGGCCTGGGGACCTAACTGGTTATCAATAAATATTTACTGAATGAATGCTGAATGGTCCCTGTATTTAGAGAGTCCCGTACACAGTGGCATGCTGGTCACTGTTACCAAGCAGCTTGGCCTTTCCTTTTCTCACCACCCCAAGAGTCCTGATTTATAGCACTTGCCTATTTCTGGGGTGTCAGTACTCCACGCCCCCCCCCAGCTGATTTCAAGCTGCCGACCTGACCTCACTGAACGAGGAGTTGGGAGGAGGGACATAAGTGTCTCTCCTGAGCCGCAATGAGCTGACTCCAACAGAGATCTCACCTTTCAGAATTATTAGCCCTCAGTCTGAGGAAATTAGGATATATGGCAGTTACCGACATCTGTTAAATTATTTTCTCTGAGCTATCACATTGAGAAAGACATTGACAAACTGTTACCTCAGAAGTGGAGAACACGCATTTCCAGGACCAGATCGGCTGTCCCTTTGATTTTATCTTATCTAAAAGGCAAATTATGCTTATCGTCGCAAAGCTTTAAAAGTTTAAAAGCTTTGGCAGCACTGCTCTGAAACCAGGCCTTGCTCCACGAAGCTATTCCTGTTTCTCTATAAAATGCAATGTGACCCTGATTTCCCAGAATAGACTGGGTTGCTTAATACTGAAAAAAAGAGAAAAAGAGATGACTTAAAGGATTGGTGAAAATTACAAGTCTAAACACAAAAATTCTAGAAAAAAATCATCCATTTGAGTTTCCAGAGCTATATTTTTGAGGGTCAAGAAGTAACAGTGTGTAAGGTGATTTTTTTTTTCCAGAGGCTCCTGAATATGTAAGTTGCTGTTACTTTTTTTTCCTCTCATTCCTTCATCCCCTCAAACTTCCCTTAAGTGACTGTTTATTAAAAAAATTGAAATATATATTTTATTTTATCAAATAGTTTGATGCCTCATCTTCTGATTTAAATTTTTTCCCTTTAGGATCAGCTGCTTAAATGTTAAATAAAGTGACAATTCCCTAAAGCTGTCAAACTGGATAAAAATGTTGTTTCTTTCCTTTGAAATTCCTCACTATATCTAATAACAGTGATAGCTGCATGGCATGATGATGGTAAGTTTTATGAAGTAATAAAATCATGGATAAGAATCAGGCTCACACCCAACTCCACTATTTGGGGTGAGACAGGGGGGCAATCTTCTGGGTAAATTGATTTAAATTTCTTTCTATGACCTCTGAAACTAAAGTCTTTGCTCCTTCCATTTGCGGTTTGTTTATTTGTCAAATTCCTACTATGTACCAAGCCCTGGGCATGAAAATATAAGATGCTGTCTTCAAGAAACCAACGCTCCAGCCAGATCAGCTGGGTTCTGGAGCAGGTGATGCGTCTCTACCATCTGTTCTTTGGGAGTCCAGAATGGTAAGTGATTTATTTTCTTGGTTTGGATAACAAGTGAACAGGAGACATGGTATGGGCTGTTTCTGCTTGCCTTCAAACTCTTATCCCCACTCACAAAATAACCTGAATATTTTAAGGGAAAATCAAAGCAAGAGCTCTAATAACCTAATGTGAATTTAAAATCTGAATGCCCAACAACTTCCTTTCTTTACCTCGGTGTGGTATTTTTCTTCTACAAAATTATCTTTGCTTAATGGAGAGAAAAAAAAATGTTTGAAATGGTTCCAGGCAACCTCCAAACCTCATTTTATCTATTTTATTTGATACTTTTCCCACACCAACGTTTTCCAAAATAGTGAATTTTCCTATGCTTTGAATTTCACAATCATTTTCTTCTCTTTTCTTGCTCTATGGAGGTCCCATGATACAGTGGGAGTCAGAAGCCATATTACAAATCCTGGCTCTTTTGTTTACTTATTGCTTATCCCAGGGAAAGTTATTTAATCTTGCTGAGACTCAGCTTTCTATTTTGTAAAATGAGGATGATAATATTTACCATATGGCTTGTGATACAGATTAAGTAAAATAATGAATATAAATTACTGGTACAGTGCGTAGCAGATAGTAAATGCTCAGAACAACACATGACAATAATGATAACAGCTATCACTGTTATTGCAAAAACAATAATGCACTTGAATGCCTTAAAAGTTGGTCATGCCAGAAGAAAATACTAAGAAACTAAAATAACTCACAAAATTGATAGTGAACTCTTGAAAAAGGAAGTTGACATGAATTTTGCCAACAAAACATTAAATGATCATTCGGAAAGGAGAACTGATGAAACCAGTTATTTGGTGATCTCTGCTGCCTCAAACATTTTTCTACTAGAGGAAGATTTAGGTAAGGTCAGCCATTTAAATACAGTTTATCAGGCTTCCCCCATTTAGTCTAGCGTCCCTGCTGGCGAGGAACTGGAACTGACGCCAGGAGCAGCCCCTTCTCGACCCACTTCAATTGTCACCTAACCTATCACTCAGTTCTGTTGTTTCTACCTCCTTATGATTTCCTAAGCCTCTCCCTTTGGGCTCATCCCTTGGATTACTGCTTCATGAGTGAATTAGCTGCTAGCAATGCCTCCAATTCAGATTAATTATTTTTTGAGAGACTTTTGTTTTTCACACCGAATGCTGAATCATTTATCTCCCATGACCTCATTTAACTCAGTCTTTATGATCTACAGTATCATTTATTACTCATGTATACAGTTTTTGGAGTCAAATAAGCAGAGTTTATGTTTTGGTCCTGCCATATACTAGCTGTGTGACCTGGATCCATGTCTTAATCAATCTTTTTTTCTTTTTCTTTCTTTCTTTCTTTCTTTCTTTCTTTCTTTCTTTCTTTCTTTCTTTCTTTCTTTTTCTTTCTCTTCTTTCTTTCTCTTCTTTCTTTCTTTCTTTCTTTCAAGATTTTATTTATTTATTTGTCAAAGACAGCACACAAGCAGGGGGAACGGCAGGCAGAGGGAGAAACAGGCTCCCTGCTGAGCAAGGAGCCCCATGTGGGACTCAATCCCAGGGATCATGATCTGAGCTGAAGGCAGACTCTTAACCTATAAAATGGGCAAAATAATTCTTCCTTCCCTCACAGAGCTGCTCCGGTGACAGCACCCATGCCCCGACTTGCATTCAGTTAACAGTCAGTAAATGTCCGTATTGCTGGTATCTATCATATAAATGGTCAGAAACGCACAGGATTCTTCTAGTCACTATCTACCTGTCACCTGTCAGCGTCAATACTTACAAATTAACCCTAGCAAAATGAACTGCAATCTTAAACATTTTGACTGAAATACAGTATATAAAGAATTATAGCATCCTGAGAATTTAAAGCATTCTGGAGAGCTTGTTTACTTAATTAAAGCTTTAGGAAGTGTTAACAACAACAACAACAACAACAAACAGGACGAATCTTGTATAATGGACTCTGAGAATCCACAGGTAAAAATTGCTCACAAGGTATAAGAGGAAAAATCAAACGGACTACAAGATCCAAATGGAATGCTCTGAAAAACAGCCAGAGAACTTGGGAAAAACAGAAGTGTATTTTAAAATGGAAAGAAGAAAGAGAAGTCTTAGAACTAATCCCAGGGTTTCAAACTCTACTGTCTCTATGGCCAGGTGAGGAGCATAGCAAGTGAAGCCTGCTGAGTGAAAATCAGAAAGGCAGCCTTGGAAGGTCTCGGCCATCCAGTCCTGGCCTATTGTCCCCATGTGGGATGAAGGGCACAGATTGCCTCCACCCACCCCAAATCCAGCAATTTATATGGCTTTAATCTGAAATTTTCTGACAAGGTAGTGTACTTAGTGAGATGAATTTTCAAAACACAGCGTAAAGTAAACAAAGGTGTAAAAGCCCAAGATATATTAAGAGCAAATATCTCTTTATAATAACATTTATTACAAACAAAGTCTTGGGGGAACTTTGTTATGGATTTAGTCATCAAAAGAGGAAAGCAAAGAGACAAAACTAACATTTGGCCCCTACTATGGGCGTTGTATTTAAAACTCCCATTTGAGTCCTACAATTTGTTAAGAAGGAACTGTCATTCTCTAGATGAGGCAACTGAGCCCAAGGATGAGAGATCTTGGTCTTGGCCACAGAGCTAGGAAATGGAAGGGCAGGGTAGAATTCATATTTAGATCTACCTGAACCCCAAACTCCACCATTGCTCTTATGGCCATTAGAATGAACCTTCATACATTCAACTATAAGGAGCAGAATTTTTGAGGAGCCATTCATTGCTAAGCTCTGAACTCCACCTCTGTTTCTGCACGGAGACCATGCCTCCCACAGCTGCTCGCAAACAGCGACAGCATGCCATATAGCCGGTTGACAGAAGACTTGGCTCGAGGGCTGCCCCAAGGCCTTGCTCAGTCTGTCTTAGACTATATGGCAGACTAGCATGCTCCCACTCCTTTTTCTCTCTTCTTCACCAGGGTAGACTTGAATTGCAGTCTGTAGGCTCTCCCAGCCTTTTCTGGCTCCCTCCCATCTTTTCACACAGGGGTTTCCCCTAGTAAAAACACACGTGTCTGCTTCCTGGAGGCCACTGACTAACTCAATTGTCAAAAGTCCCCAGAGACTTTGAACTTGCCTGGGGAAACCTGACTTGGTCATGAGGAAACTCTCCATAGACACACCAATCTGCAAGGGACAACGCATCCACCCAATAATGATTTTTCTTCGAAAACTGGTATTTTTCTGGAACCTCTCCCATCAATCCTGACATTCGAAGAACGTGTTAAATCGAGCATATGTGCCAGCATCACCACCAACATTCAGGAACAAGTGACAGTCCAGCCCCTGGTCACAGTACGCTTCTGCACAACTCACCTGGTCCCGCTGTTTGATCCGTTTGTAAATATACTCGGCAAACGGTTTGCGAGGAATAAATTTCCCATCTCCTGCCGTGACACTGAAGACTCCAGCTTCATACACCACTTTGCCTCTGGAAATAGTCACGAGGGGCACCCCATGGCAAACCATGCCCTCGAAGATGTTGAAGTTAACGGCCTGATGATGAGTTTTTGCCGAAATAGTCCTGTTTGTAAAAACAAAGACCCTCCAGATCATCACCAGCTCATCGGACAAATGTAAGATATTAAAAGAACGACTTTAGAAGAAAATTTAGCAACTCTATTAAGCCATATTAAGCTTTATCATTTGAACAAGTGACTTTAAGAATAGAACACAGCATTAACATTTCATTACAAAGTAATTACATTTTCTGAGAGAAAAACCCACTAGATCACTTCTTATGGTGATTAATGAGGATGAAGTGGGTGAAAGGAAGGTTTTGTCTTTCACATTTAGATTTTTAAATTAATTTTTACAACATGTATGAGTCTGATGAACACACTGACCCAGTACCCAGCTCTACAGAATTTTATCTTTCTGCAGATGCATGTCAGGCTTTTTCATCACCTCTCCCCAAATCCCATTCCTGTCCCTCCCTTCCCAGAGATTTGCTAATTGGTAGTTATCAAATTGAATTTGGTAGTTATCAAGGAAAACTATATCTTGAATTTCTTTCCCTTGTCTGAGGCAAAACTGAAAATTTGAGGATAATAAAATAACAAAATACACTAGAATATAACCTCTTAGCAGGATCTATGTTATCCATTTGCATATGCATCGTCAGTCTCAGTGGTTTATTAATACTTTCAATCTTACACAGTATGATCGATGACTTCCAGGCTAGATACTTGGAAATGTTGGAGGTCTTCTTGCCATAAATCTCATTTAGTGGAAAGGGGTGGAGGGGAAGTGATCTGGCAGCTGTGAATAATATGAGCATAATCTGAATTCTGGTAGAAATTTCTACAAGCCCTCTCNACTTTCAATCTTACACAGTATGATCGATGACTTCCAGGCTAGATACTTGGAAATGTTGGAGGTCTTCTTGCCCTAAATCTCATTTAGTGGAAAGGGGTGGAGGGGAAGTGATCTGGCAGCTGTGAATAATAGCATAATCTGAATTCTGGTAGAAGTTTCTACAAGCCCTCTGAGGAATGGATTGAAGAGAACTACTTTGCTAAAAACCCCAAGGCTGAGTCTAAGTCAAAGGAACAACAGCCCAAAGCTCCCTCAACCCTCATCCGGAAGGATGGAGCTGGGACTTTCAGAGCTTCTGTGTGCTGTCATCCTAGAAATGAATGAGACAATGCTGGCCTTGATCTTGGGCCCAGAACCCTACAGCCAACTACCTACTTGGTTTCCAACCCTCATGTGTCCAAACAGAATTCTTGATTTTTAATGCCTCCCACAACTCCCCACTCGAGTTTGTTCCTCCCGTGAGTTCCCCAACTTAGTAAATTGTACCACTCTCTACTTTTCCACAACCGCCCCTGCCATCAAGCTATCATCAAGCCTGTTGGTTCTATCAACAAAGTAATAATAATAATAATAATAAATCCCAAACCTGCCCATTTCTGTGGCTCTCCATTGTTCCCACCCAAGTCCACGCCACCATCATCTGTCATCTGAGTGACCCCAACACCTCTTATTGGCCTCTTTGTTTCCCCTCTTACCTTCTACACTCTTCACCACCGTCCACAAAGAGAAGCCTTAGGAACCAGAACCAACTTAATGATACAAAGAAAAATTGTAAAGGGGTGCCTGGGTGGTGCAGTTGGTTAAGCACCTGACTCTTGGTTCTGGCTCAGGTCATGATTTCAGGGTCGTGAGATCGAGCCCCGCATCGGGCTTCATGCTCAATGCAGAGTCTGCTTAAGACTCTCTCTCCCTCCCTGTGCCCCGCCCCACCCCAAATGAATAAATACATCTTAAAAAAAACAACAAAGAAAAGTTGAAAAGATCAAATGAATCAGAGGTAGGTACAAATACAGTAACAATACTTTCAAACACTAAGGAGGAGGGAAGGCGTACTGATCGAATAGTAAGTAATGTCACTAAAGTAGGAAAATGAATAAAATATTTAAAGGGTTACTAAGAATAGAATGAGTTACGATGAGCTATGAGTTGGTGATGAGAGATACAAACTCAAAGAAAATAAATCAAAGGAACAATATAGAGGAGCTTCAGACTTAAGGGTTAAAGTGAGTTTTTACAGCCCCCACAGTCTCTTTCTGATACTTCCATAGTCTGGGCTGCTGTTTTCCTACCTATAACAGTTACACTGATGGCAGAAACTCGGGCTTGTTTTGTAAAATGTGACATAAACATGACTGGTGGACGCATCAGTAAGGCCGCAAGAGAGAGAAAGTAAAATGCATACAAATCGCTGCTGAAGTGCTTACTAAATACAAGAATGGGAGGCAAATAAGGGGAAACCCTAAACCATAAAATTCTATTTTTCCTGATGGGGAGTTAAGAATTACCGACGNGGAGTTAAGAATTAGCGACGCTCTTAGGGAAACGATCTAACAGAGGTAATAAGCTCTGTACACCAAGACTGTCATCACGATAGCTATTCAAAATCCGAAGCATAGTAATCTTCTAGTGACTATTCAATGGAATATTGGGCATCTGTGCAAGACTAGAATCACGAATATGCTGGGGAAGCAAAGAAAACTAAAATTGCATAATAATACACAGAAAAACATTATATACGAAGTATGAATATTATATCCACAAGGAAAATACATATGCAGGCGGACAAAGACAAAAGGAAAAATACTCAGTAAAGTGCTTTTGTGGGCTAGGAAGAAGTGAATATGCAAAAAGACCCAGATAAGAAAGCTAAAGGTCTGTGACAGCAAAAATGTTAAATCAGATTTCTCCGCCTCAGCCAAATAAAGGTCATGACCTTGACTTTCTCAGCCTTGGGGTTCCAAGAGAGAGAAGACAATTAGGCAACATCTAAGTGACTCTTTATAATAAGGCATTATGTAAATGAGGTCCAATTAGCACAAAATGTAAATTCCAGGCAATATCACCAGCAGCAAAAGGAATGCGTTCGCACTTCCTCATTGGGCTCCTCCACCAACCCTTGCCTTCCAGCCCGGCTGCCATCCTCCAGTTCTATGCGAGCTTCCGCACTTCGGGATCTTGGTGCATGGAGTTTTCTTCACTCCAGATCCCTCCTCCCTGCTCACATCCACTTTCCCTAAGACCCCACTCAAGAGTCCAGGGGCCATGTTCATGACATCTTAATAAAGCTGGGGGACAAAGAGAATACTGGCCCTGAGAAGCTGACCTCAATGGCCCTCTTTCTTCCGTGGTTGAGCACTATTTGAATGCTAAGTCATCTAACGATCGGCCTCTTTTCCTACTTGGTGCACGCTTTAAGACTGAGGCCATGTTGTCTCATCCCCTGCACGCCGTAGGTGCTTAATAAATATGTAGGAAATGAACGAAAAGAATCGTATGATTTTCCTTCTGTGTGTTTTATTTCCTGCTTCCACTGTCCTCTAGGATGTGACTGTGTTTTGGAAATAGAGCACTAAATTTAACGAGAGGCAAACATCTAACCCCAGAGTTCCGTTGTATACATTTCTGGTGAGCTGTACAAGCTCATTACTAATACCGACATACATAAATAAAGAAGTAAATTGTTATAATTATCATTCTTAATTGCACCTCATCAAGTTATATGAAATGCTTGTTCATCAATACCTGGCAATATTTAGCAATGCCTATGTGATCAACACTAATAAGCACACAGGTGAGTATTATTACCCTTGATCCCCGCTGATAATGCTGCACCGGAGCTGTGTGAGAGCCTGTCCAAGGATCACACCGTCTGATAATGAATGAACCTCTGAGAGGTCAGAATAACTTTCACTTGAGAATCCTGGTATATTCGTAATCCTGCCATAAGAAGGTTAAAAAAAATTGTGGTACGTTTCAATATTTAATTGTTTTAAAGAAAAATAGAATGCAACAGCATCATGAGATTTCTAACATTATGACAAAATGTATTTAAAATTTATTCATTACTAGTGCAGTGTGGGAGATGGGGTCCATTAATGGAATGAACACAAGTTCAAAGTCACATAATTGCCTTTGTAAGGATACCTGTTGTTCCTTTGAACACGCTCCCTGAAAGGCAGAGGCCTTCTGTTTAGGCAAAAGCCGAAAACATGCTTTCCCACCCTCCTTTGCAGCTGGGGCCCAGTTATGGGATCTGGCCTCCTCCAAAATAGTGCCCTCGCGCCAGCCTTTGCATGGCAAGCTGGTGACTCGGGAGGCAGGTGTCACAGGAATCCACGTTGGTTAGGATGGAGACGGGTAAATCCTGCTTTTAGGGCCAGCTGCGACAGAAGGTTAGCAGCAGGGTCCAGCCTTGCTTCGTGAAGCCATCCGTGGTAACTGTGCCCAGGGGCGGCACTGGGCTCTCCGTTGCCCTGGGGTAGGCCAAGGGCATTGGTCCTGGCTGTAGAGCCTCTCATCCTGTCCTCTGGTCCTTCTGGAGATTCTCTGAGCCCCGCAGTGTCTGTCCTTTAACACAGCTCCCTTTTGTTTAACTGCCTGGAGTTTATTTCTTTTGGTTGCAGCTAAGAACCTTGCCTGATAAAAATCTTTTTCTTTCAATATTTGCAATGTGTCTCTGGAACTTTAAGAAAAATATTTTGTAATAACCTCAAAAGTATAAAATTGAGGGCTTCCTTGAGCATGAAGCCTGAGGCCAACTGCCCTTCAGGCCTGTCCAGTGACAGGTCCTGAGCAGAAGAGAGCACGAAGTACTGTCTCTTCACTCTCTGCCTCAGGCCACTGTCATGCAGGACATAGGAGTGGGCCCATCCTACTCAGTACTTCATGGAAAAATAATGAAACATCCTCCAGGTTTTCATAAGTTGCTTACAGGGGCTCCCTCGGATGCAGCACAGGCCCAGGTATGAAAGACAAGGTCAGATTCATATAACCTCCCCCGCAGAGCCGGTGGGCCCTGCGTCACCTGTGAGCCGGCAGCGCTTCGAACACTGAGAGACCATTTGGGAAGAAAGCAAGAATGCACCTACCCAGACTCTGACTAAAAGAGAGATTGAGTTAACGGACTCAGACGTCATCGCGGTGAGGTTCAGCAACACTGTGAGATACACTGGAGCACGGGTCATGGAGCTTGGCGGGGCATTTTGGTTCTGAAATGGGCCACACACATAGCTCCATCCTGAGAAACGCAAGGTGGCAAGCACTGTAGTTTTGTCCCTTGGCTTTCATGCTCCCTTCCTCCGGTGTCAGCACCCCAATTTTTCTTTAAGACCTTTCTCTCCCCCTGTTGGAGAGAATTTGGTAAGACAGGCATGGTACCCTGTTCTTACCCAGCCAAGGGATGGGCAATTGCCTTTTGTTTGCCAGCAATCTGAATCACTGGCAGAATGAAAAAAAAAATTAAAAGTGATTGGCAGGTGCACTCCTGAATGCAAACCAATTCCGGCGGCAGGCGGACCCCGGCTCCATCCTTTCCAAGCCTGCAGCACTGACTGTTCCTTTGGTCAGTGAGCTCCCCATAGCCATCCCGTAGAGTGTGTTTTTTGCTTAAGGGAGAACAAGTTGGTTACTCTTGTTTGCAACCAAAGACCCTGACTCTCCCTTGGAGAGTAATTCCCTTAATGAGGAGCCCATGGATAATAACTCTGAGGCAAAGTTCAAAAGTTCTGTGATTCAAAAGGAACCTAGAAGCTACGTGCAACCAAATGTGTCTGCAAACAGAGGCAAAGGTGGGGTGATGCTCTGATTCCAGTTGTAAGCCAGACCCAAGAGCTGCGAGAGTCATCACCAAATCTTTTTCAAATTTAACAGTATGCAAGCTAGCTCAGGAGAGTAGCATTTTGGAGATCCCTTCTCTCGAATGGCTGGGCTGTTGACCTGTTCGGGGGTGACAGGAAGGATAAGAATGATCAAAGCCTTCCCAGGGGCTAAGGGAGGCTGGGATGGCCGGGCCACTGCCTCTTCATTAGCAGATTCACAGCAAGGGTGTTCTCAGTGGTCACTCTGCCCCAAGGGAAAAGCTGCTCTTTGTCAAGCTCGCTTTGAGCCTGTATCAAAGGGCACGTCTCTCTGCAGAGGGGCGTCAAGTTTGTCTTCCCAAGTCCCAATTATACACATCTCCGAGGCTCAAGCTGAGAGGGCAGAGAAGCCCTGAAGATAACATTAAGCTATTTTCCAGCTTAGTCAATAACTTTGATACCACTCACATCACAGCTGCCGAGAAACATTCTGTCCCTTTGCAAAGAGCTTTCTATCAAAGAGCCGTGTGCTCTCCTAGATGAGAAAGTCACCGAAGCAAAGCCTGCAGGAGACTGCAACCCCGCCTCTGTGCACTGGGGGAGAACACTGTGCAGGGCAAGAGCATTTCTGAGAGCAGCGTGCGTCTTCTTGACCCCAGACCAATGACTTGTTTCGGTACTTAGTTCTATTTTCTCCAGCTCAGCCACTTTGTCCATGGCATGGACAGGTTGCCATGAGAACCCAAAAAAGTTTCTAAAAATCATGTCAGGTCTGTTAGTGGCTTCTTTAAATCTATACCTCATCTCTCCACACTGTGTTCTGGACACCTTATCTACTCACAGGAAAGAATCATCACCAGTCTGTGGAGTAGGGGCTAGTATTACTCCCACGCAATAAACGAAGATGAGACACAAAGAGGCTTATAACTCACCCCACATTGCACAGTTCCTGTAGGTCAGGGGAGATAAGAAGCTGGGGTCTGAACCCCTAGTCAATGCACCCTTGAACGCTGCATGGGAAGCCACCAGGACAGCATTCAGTCAAAGAAAGCACTCTTCATCAACCAGAAAACAAATGGGAAGCAGCTCATTCCCTACTTCCTGATGTTTCTTAGTTTGTTTTCTATTTAGCAGCAAGGGATTTAGTGTGCTGTTACAAATTTCTTAGACCAGAATTGACCGGTCATTCTCAATATGATCATGATGGAAGGTATTTCTTTTTTGACATGGGTTCCAATTGTCTATTTCAAACTACCTCTTCTGTCAATTTCTGGGACCTGACAAGTTCTATAAATGGGGGGCACAGCAGCCACATCTCTGGAAGTGCTAAACGGTGTTACTTCAAGAACATTGTCATTATTAAGCAAAATTTCTGCTCACTGCACCCATCAATCTTCCACCCTCTCTTCAGACTTTTCCACCTGCCTCCCACAGAATAGAAAATGGGAATTGCTTCAGCCACGTTATTAAATCTAAATTGGACAATAACTTGGAACTCTATTGGCGCTCAATGCATGACAAGACATTTAATGTGGGTTCATAAAAATGCTCCCCAACATTGACTTAAAGAAATAAAAGGTAACCCTGCTATTTTGTCCTTGAAGTTATATCATACTGGTCAGGAATGGTGGTGGCGATCATGGTTAGAGAAAGTGAATTTAACAGTTGACCTTGGAGGTCGGTGTCATTCCTGCACCTTCCATGCCTCACACAGCACTGAGCAAATAGAAGGCATTTTATATACGTATTTGTTTATCTGAAAATAACTTATTAATAAATGTCTACATTATTACCTAACATAAATATTTCATGTTCTATATACTAGTTTTCATTAAGTGGGGAACTAAAAATGATTCAGTGTCTTAAAGGAACAGGAACTGAATGTGAATCAGCAAAAGCTAGCATGATTCTAGGATGTATGTCCTATGAATATTGAGCAGATAAGTGCATATAGGTGAGGTATGATTATTAGCTTGTACCAGGCAAGGCTGTTGGCCTAATATATTGGTTGGAGTTAAAAACAACTTTCTGAGGTGGTGTGTGGACTTGTAATTACCTTGTCCCCATGTTGGGAAGTTGCCTCACCCTTGGCTGATGACATTGTTTGACAGACTACGTATGGGAACTTGGGCAGAAACAAGATGTCAGTTCTCTATGCGGGAATACATGGGCTAAGTTTCACATGATATCCTTCCTGAAAAGTCAGAGTAGGACAGGTACTTGGAATGTTCAGCTGTAATGCTATATTTTAGGGAGAGAAAGGAATGCCTGGAATCGAAAGGGAAGACAGTTGAGCTCTTTACAGGGATAGAAAAGAGAAGGATGGGTACCAGAAATGAACGGGACACTTCTAACTTACTGGTTTTTTTTGAAAGGAAGATGACCTATTTTCCCTCCATCCCTACTGAGGGGAATAAAAAGAGATAGTAAGCATAAACACTGGCAGATGAAATGGAGTTTGACACTGGAAAATCACTGCTTGACAACTGAGAGGTGCGTTAGTGGAGGAGAGAGGCAAAGGCTGTGGCCAGGTGAGAGTGCCGGATGCAGGCTGCCTGAGAACTGGGTGACGCCCACAACGCCGAAAAGAATTCCTTCCATCTTCGATCCAAGGAAGGGAAGCCTGGCCTCCAGAATTCCCCAGAAGGTGATGAGGGAAGCATCATGTCACATGATTCTGTTCCTGAGTCATTTCAACAAGGGGCTCTCAGAAATTCCAAAATCACTGAAAACATTTACTCATAATAACCATAACAAATATTCATGGAGTCTTTACTCTGTGATAGGCATTGACAGCATTATCTTCTTCAATCTTCACAGGAAGCCTGGGATGTTGGTATATTATTATTATCCCTATTTTATGGATGAAAAAACTGAAGCTGGAAGAGTTTAAATTGCTTAGGACACAGCTCAAGTGTGGCAAAGACAGATCTCGAGCTTAGGTCTCTGAGTTCAAAGGCTTCCCTTTAATGACGAAAAGCAGCTCATTTTAATCACAATGCTGGGTCAACAAGCTCTTTCAGAAGTTGCTTGAGTCTTAGTAGATAACTATCCAAAGAACACATCTCTTTCAGAAGTTGCTTGAGTCTTAGTAGATAACTATCCAAAGAACACATACCAGCACTGTGCTTCTCAGTTTCTGCTGGGCTAGCAAGTTTTACCTAACCTTGACTGCTCAAGGACCATCATTCACCTTTGAATTGATGGAGCTGCTTATGATCCAACCGTCTAAATGGAATTTCTTTAGTATGTTCTAGACTTGAATGGTATTCAGTTGCAAATAACAAAGTAATCTTTTCCATCATTTCTTGATCCACTGCCTGAAGACTGTGCTGTGAAGAAACACGGACCAAGAGCTGATGAAGTTCCAAAGGCTTCCTCAGTGTCCATGTGTGAACTGGAGGTCCAGAACGTCCATCAGAGGACATAATGTTCAGTGAGAGGAATCTTAATCTCCAAAACTCTAAATCAGAGGTTGGAAAACTATAGCTTGCAGGTCAAATCAGATCTACAGCATGTTTTTGTAAATAGTTTTATTGGCACACAGACTTGTACATTCCTTTGTATATGATCTGTGGCTGCTTTTGTACTACAATGGCAGAGTTGAGTGGTAGCAACAGAAATCCTACAGCCCATAAAGCTTAAAATATTTACTATCTGGTCCTTTACAGAAGGAGTTTTCTGACTCCTGCTCTAAACACCTCCTGTGACAGTAACAACAAAATAAAAACAAAACAAAAACAAAACACCAGGCCCTTGGGAGACTTGGAAGACCTAAAACCTTGACAAGGGAGAGAGCTGCAAAAAGAAAAAAGAAAAGGCCAGGAGAGAAAGAGAAAGAGAGAAGGAGGGGTAAAAACAAAAACAAAGAAATAATAAAAAGAGTGCAAAGGAAGGCAAGAAAGATGACCAAAAAGTTGTGGGGCACAGGGACACCACTGCCCATCCCAGTAAGTTCCAGGTTTCATCACTGCCCACAAAGCATCTGCTATATTCCAGGTACTTCCATGTGCATCATCTCACTTAACCTCTCAACAACCCGTAGGATGATTTCTGTTTATCAGATGAGGGAATGGAGACTGAGAGATGAGTGACTTGCCTGAGAAGGGGTGAGGCCAGAAATAAGACACAAGCAGGCTGAACCCCCCACTCCACCCTCTCTCCACCACACCCCAGGCCATCAGTGACCTCACACCTGCCCCCCTGCCCCCATTCAGGGATGAAAGCACCACATTCTTCACTCATTAAAATTTATCAGAACCCTTGGAATTTTGATAGAAATTATCTGCCTTCCATTTGGGCAAGAGCTGGGCGGCAGCTGACCATCTAGTTCAGCCATGGTGCACGCCAGTGGTTCATGGACCCTCCGCAGGGAGATCCCTTTGGAGGCTCTGTCAGAAGCATAGCCCCAGAGTCCCAATTAGNTCCAATTAGCCATAAGGTTGTACAGTTCAAACATGACCCAACCCAAAAGGCACCCATTTCTAGGAAGTGCTATGGGGTGGCAGGGGCAGGCTGCAGGGCTAACGTCGTCATGACAAGGGCATCTCTGCACCCTGCAGCAGACGAGATGATGCTGAGAGGTGGGGGCAGGGCAGCCAGTGACCGGGGCTCGGCCACAGCACACAGCGTGCCTCAGGGCAAGCTCAGCCATTAAGGAGGCAGGACTTCTGGCCCCCAGAGGGGCTGGACAAGCTCCCCGCTGCTGTACAAACCCGCCGACGTGAGCACCCTTGAGCGTAATTGCTAACATTCCCAGGGTGCCCACTGGTCAGACGGGGAACTGGAGGCAAACCAAGGACAATCCACTTGCCCCAGGTTAGACTGTCATTCCGGAGGGAGGCCCCATTATGAACCCAGGAGGTCTGACTCCAGACACCTCTCAGCTGCAGGCATTGTCCTCTAACCTCTGCGTGGCGGGTGCCCCGTCCTGCCCTGCTCTTTGGGAACCTGTAACTTGGCAGTGTTTAAGTGCTTAGACAGGAGTCCACAGGCCTGCCCTGAATCCCAGCTCTGCCCTTTTCAGCTGTGTGATTTGGGGCAAATGACTAACCTCTCTGACCCTCGGTGTCTTCACCTTGAAACAGACACCCACCTTNCTTGAAACAGACATCCACCTTGAAAATGGCATCTATGCCTCAAGGGGTGGAGGGTGGAAGGGAAGCAGAAACCACTCTGCAGCTTCGAGTATGGGGCTGGGTCCTCTCCAGGTGTGAGCAGCCGCCGCTCCGCC